>NC_056742.1:122671307-122823807 GCF_019279795.1 Protopterus annectens | reverse complement strand
TTCTTCGAAATAGAGCAGTAGACTCTACACTTCAGCAAAAGTCCACTTAAACGAAAGTGCACTTTCGCTGAAGTCTAGTTCCCCGGGCTACCCAAAAAATACCAACTCCGAGATCTCACTACAGCAGGGAAAAGGGAATATTCCCATTCCGCGTTGTAGTGTGGCTGCCAAAGTCAATGTTCAAAGTTTCACTACTTCAAACAAATGGACTCGGTGAAGTGGGGTTCAAAGTAGTGAAACTTCGAACATATTGACAGATCACACACACACACACACACACACACACACACACACATATGAATACATACATACATATATAGATTCATAGATTAGTACTAGGCTAACTGCCCCTGTGGGCCATTTTTTAAGCCTAGCTAATTACCCCATGTGAGACTTGAACCCTGCACCTTGTGTCTATAAGGTGAACACCTTAACCATTATGCCAACCCCCTTCCCTATATATGCGAATTCACTTCATAATCTTGAAATACTGAAATCTCGAATTTCAGTTTTTCGAGACCATGAAATTGAATCCACACACACTGAAACACCAAACCTGCGAAGCCCAAAACCACGAAATTCAAAACACCTAAAACACAGTACACACCAGACCACACATATACCACAACACCCACATCACAGCATAAACAAAACAACACACATCCACAAACCTGCAACATAAACAAGCAGTGAGGCAAGCCCCTCTGCACCCCCAATGTGGGGGACTGCACTCCCTACACCCCCCTATTTATATATACTAACTCTGAGATTGCACAAACAGTAAACAAAAGAAAACACACACACACACACACATTCTACAGTCCCTCACACACACATCACACATATCAGCACACTCACATACACTCAAACTCCCACCCAAAACCCTTACAAGACACTCACTTACTTGACATAACACCTAAATCCACACACGGCACTGCACACCATCCACATACAATCCCAGACATTATGTAGCATAAAGCCATAACCGCAAATTCGAGATATTCGAATTCGTGATTATGCACTTTTGATATTTTCAAACTTCGACTTTATAGTCTCAAGATACTGAAATTCGACATTTCAGTATTTTGAGATTATAAAGTGTTTGTAACTATATATGTATGTGTATATGTATATATATATATATATATATATATGTATATATATATATATAAAAGACATGCATCTGGAGTGTTTCTCTCCGGGCCTCCGCTGAAAATTGGCTCATTCCATGTTGGAGGACTTTCACGGATAACAAATGTAAAATAAAAAAAAATATATATATATATATATATATATATATATATATATATACACACACACACACACACATATACATATATATATATATATATATATAAATATATAGATACATATAATACGTAAATATCAGTATACATACACACATATACAGATACACACACACACACACACATATATATATATATATATATACACACACACACACACACTGTATAAATACATAAATATCTAAATACATATAGATACATGATTGCACACACACACACACACACACACACACACACACACACACACACACACACACACACACACACACACACACATATCTATCCACAACTACTTATTCCCATTTTGTACATGGGGTCAGGGTGTCACTTCAACAGTGACAATCATCTAGAGACATATAGCTATAGATCAAAGTCAGAATAAACTTTATCATTATGTAGACACCACACGCAGTAGTGGTGCTGCGGTAGCATTGTCGCCTCACAGAAAGACATTGTCTTGTTCGATTCTCAGCTAGAGCGTCTTGTGTGTGGAGGCATGCGTGAATGGGCGTGCCTTCGTTGAAGGTTGTGCGTCAGGGCTAGTAACTCGGCACGTAAAAATCCACTACCAAACATTAGCAGACCGGATTTCTGCTGTGGCGTCGCCTAACCAGGATAAGCCGAAAGACACAACAACATTATGTAGACACCACAACTGAAGTCTAAATGAAATTACATGCATCATGCTCAAATTGAGAAGTTAAATATATACATACATACATACAATTACACATGCTTAAAAGAGACATATACATACATACATACGATTACACATGTATCACCTAACATTTACCTTTCTCTTAGTTATATTATTACTTATTACTACAATTATTCTATACACCACTATAGAAGCTGACTGGGTCCTTATTGCACCTGTACTTATTACACAATGTAATTGTCATGTTCTCTATATTATGAGAATATCTAGCAGTTTACATTGCACATGATTTTCTTGTAAACTGATAAGTTAGTTGTGATGTCTTATTGTTATTGCACTATTGTTTGGTTATCACAAGACTTGTCAGCGTCTCGCATCCCTGAGATTAATACCAGAGTTCAAGAGTCTAATCGCTTGAGGGAAAAAACTGTTGTTGTATGTGGTCGTTTTACAGTGTATGCTGCAGTATGTTTTTCAAGATGACAGGCATGTGAACAGTTCAAAAGCAGGGTTTGTGGGATCACTTGTTATGTTTGTTGCTCTGTCGTAACAATGTGTCGTGTACAGATCCTTTATCACTGGAAGTTTGGATCCCTTTATTTTCTCAGCAACTCTGACTATCTTTTGTAGGGCTTTTTGATCTGCAGCTGAACAGCTTCCATACCACACCGTGAAGGTGCACTTTAGGATACTTTCTATGATACCTCTGTAGAAGGTGGAGAGGACAGAGGCAGGTAGGCTTGCTTTCCTCAGTCTCCGCAGGAAGTGCAGGCATTGATGTGCCTTCTTTACTATGTGACTTGTATTGTTTGATCAAAAAAGATCCTCCGCTATATAGACCCACAGGAATTTTGTGTTCTTTATCCTTTCCACTACGTCCCCATTTATCATGAGAGGAGAGTGAGCTGGTTGTACTCTCCTGAAGTCTATTATGATCTTCTTGGTTTTGCTGACATTGAGTTCAAATTTATACCTGGCACACCAGTCAATCAGAGAACTCACTTCTTCCCTGTAAACTTTTTCTTCTCCTTTGCTGATGAGGCCACAACTGTAGTGTCATCCTCAAACTTAATGATGCGGTTGGTGTTAAATCTGGCTTTACAGTTGTGGGTCAAGATAGTAAACAGTAGGGGGCTTAGCACACAGCCCTTTGGTACTCGTGTGTTGATAGTAATGCTCTTTGAGGAATTCTTGCCGACACATACTGTTTGGGGTCTTCCAGTCAGAAAGTCCAGGATCCAGTTGCACATTTGGTTATTAACACGTAGGTGGACAAGTTTTTTCTATTAACTGTTGTGGGATGACTGTACTGAATGCTTAACTGAAATCAGTAAACATCATTATGACCTAACTGCCCTTATTTTCTAGTTGTGCCATTGTGAGATGCAATGCAACAGAGATGGTTTCTGTCATGGAGTGGTTTGCATGGTATGCAAACTGCAGTGAATTAAGTGCTGTTGGAAGGTTTGCTGTCAGGTGTTTTTTAACCAACCTTTCAAAGCTTTTCATGAACATGGATGAGAGGGCCACTGGTCTATAATCATTAAGGCTAGAGGGAGTGGCTTTCTTTATCAGTGGTATAATGGTTGTGTTTTTAAAGCACTTGAGTACCTTTGCTTGGCTGAGGGAGATATTAAATATATCCGTCAGTACAGTGCTGAGTTGTTCAATGCAGTCCTTTAACACCTTGCCCAAGATGTTGTCCAGCCTCTCAGCCTTTCTTGGATTCACCTGATAAGGTTGTTTTTCACCTCAGTTGGTTTAGAATGAGGACTTCATTGCCTGGGTCTGTAGGGAGTAACATTACCCTGGAGCAGTTCCTCTCCTCAAATGTGCTATAGAAGGTGTTCAGCCTATCCAGGAACTCCATGCTGTCCTCACATTGAGCTCATGTCAGTTTGTATTTGGTTATGGCTGTTACTCCCTGCCACATACTCCTGGAGTCCCTCATGTCAGTGAAATGGTTTTGTACTTTCTTTCCATATGCCCTCTTTGCCGCCCTTATCCCTCTCTTCAGATTTGCCCTTGCTACCATAACAGCCTCTTTGTCATTCATCTTGAGTGCCACATTGTGTTGTTTTACACGCTTGTATACTTTGCTTGTTAGCCATGGTTTTTGGTTTGCTCTTATGATGATGGTTTTATGCATTTAGATATATATGCCACCACTGGTTCTGTGTATTTGTCCAAGATGATCTGCTGGTTGACTGTAGCAGCCTCTTTAAATAGGTTTCAATTTGTGTTCTCAAAGCAATCTTGGGTTGCTGTGATTGCACCCTCTGGCCATACCTTGACTTGCTTCACAGTGGGCTTTTCCCTGATTAGTGCTGTTTTATACACTGGCATTAACGTAATGGTAATGTGGTCTGAGCCACCCAAGTGCAGAAGTTGCACTGCTTTATATGGCAACTTAACACTGGTATACACTTTATCCAAGGTGTTATTTCCCCTTGTAGCAAATCCCACATGTTGGTAATAATGGGGTAATACTGACTCTGCCTAACTGAAATCTCCTGCAATAATGTGTGTGCACGCAAAGTCCAGGTTTTTATTTTGTAGGTCAAATTGAGTGATACAGCGTAGTCAGATCTTCACTAGTGTTTATACTTGGTTGGTATATACACTACTATAATGATGATGCCACTGAACTCTCTGGGAGTATAAAAGGGTCTGCATCTCACTGCTAGGAACTCTGTCTGCAGAGCAGTGGCTTAGTACAGTGTCACAGTTCCCACACCACTTGTTATTTACATACAAGCAGACTCTCCCTGCTCTAGACTTTCCACTGAGTGCATGGTTTCTGTTTGCATGAAACTGTGAGCCCTTCCAGTTGTATTGCACTGCCATTAATGTTATTATGCAGCCATATCTCTGTAAACATAAACAAACAAGTGATTTTCACCTTATTTGAAATGCCATTTCCAGCCTTATGTAGTGCATTTTATTTTCCAGAGAGCACACATTTGTAGAAGTAAGGATAGTAGTGCAGGCCTAATGGATTTGCCTTCAGTCTAGCAGTGATTCCAGTTCTTGTTCCTTTTTCGCTGGTTCTCTCACATCTTTTCCTCTTGATACTTTTCCAGTGTGTTGTAGAAGCTCCTAAGCTCCTGATAGCTGTTTTAGGCATTTTCAGCCATGAAGTGATGGAATTCCAAGATCTCTGAGTGCGAAAGTTGTTGTAGGCCTATCAGACTCCGCACACAACAGGCAGAACATCCAGTTGCACAACAAGCTTAATTTCTTGATTTCCAGTAAGTTCTCTCTGCTATAAGTGACTGCACCTTCCTTTAAAGCCTCAGAAACTAGTTTTCCAGTTTTTTTTGTGTGGAAAAGAAGACAAATACTGCACATTTCTCACTCGAGCTGATGCAACCACTGCCACACACAGCGCTGCCATTTTTGTTTTACACATGTAATAATTTTTTATACATATGCATATATAAAAATGGAATCAGACAATAATTAAGGAATCGAGAATGGTCCCAGCAAAGTCTGTCCTGTACATCACAAAAGAACCAATTTGTTATGTTTTGCAGAAGTACATACAGACGATCACTTTGCTGCCTTTAAAATACATCTAGAGTCCACCCCTTTCCAAAAAGCCAAAGAAGAAGCCAATGCCATTGTAGAATGGGCTGTAACCTTGCCTGGAAGTGGCGTACTGTGGTGAGTATAAGAAAAAGTAATAGCATGAGACAATAACCATCAAAAAGCCAACATTGTCACTGGTTTTCCTTTCCTTTTATCCTCATAGGGGACAAACAGCTGGTCAGCATTCCTGAAAGGTGGAATTTTGCCTAAGTAGTATCTGAGATGCCTATGTACATCCTCCGAGTGAAGAATCCATTCTCCCTTGTTCTTTGGTTCAGGAAAGAAGACTGGAAGATTAACAGCTCTGGCTTAAAGTAAACTTAAGGAGACAAATGTAGAAATGAAGGTATGGTTTATTTTCTAAAAAAAAAATAAAAAATAAAAAAATAAAAAAAACTGTCCCTAGGAAAAATAAGGGTTGACGCTCCCACAGGTGCTTGTGATTCAAGATATTCTCTTAGCAGATGTCAGAGCAATCACTAGAACAGTCCTCAGCATTAAGAACCACAGGTCAGCCTGATGAAATAATTCAAATGGAGACACAGCAAGCTTTTCAAGAACAAAATTAAGATCGCAAAGAGATGCCTTCTAGCTGACGAAGTACGTAAAACCCCTTTCAGAAACTGTTTAACTTGGACATTAATAGAAAGTGGGGGATCCACAGGTAGAAAAGCAGAAATGGCAGACAAAAATACCTTGCTAGAAGAGTACAGCAGGCCACTTGACATTAACTCACACAAATAATCAAAAACCACAGGCAGCCTGGACTGAAGAAGATCCTGATTCTTTGACTGACACAACTAGAAAATCTTTTCCACTTACACTAGTATGATTTTCCAGTAGTGGGTTTTCTCACCTACTTTAGTACCCGCTGCATGCCGTCAGAAAAAAAAGATACATAAAAAGTATCAAAACTGTGTCATCCAGGCAGTTAATTGAAGAGTTTCCAGACTGGGGTAAAGTGCCTCTGACTTCTATGAGTAAATCCAGACTGTGAGGAAGCTTGTAATGACTGACCTTAGCTAAACTAAAAAGAAGGGGGAATCACTGTGATCTAGGAAAAAAGAGAGTCACCATTGTCACCATCAAATTTTTGCACAGTTCTTCTGAATCTTTAGAAAAACTCAGGGTATCAATGGAAATGCATACAGGAACACTACCGTTCAATGGAATGAGAATGCATCTGTTTTCCAGGCCTGTCTGCAAGGAGTCCTGGAAAAGAATTTCTTTATTTATCAGTGCTGAAAGGAGGCAACCAAATCTATTCGAGGTGTTCCCCACAGCTGGATTAATTCCTGAAGAAACTAGGATGAATTTTCCATTTGTGAGGGTCTTCCCTGATTCTACTCAGCTTGTCTGCAGTAAGATTTTGCTCTGATGGAATGTACAAAGCCTGAAGAGACAGACTGAGCTGAACTATTACCAACAAAGCCAATCTATCACATCACTGTAGTGTTGTTGGTGTACACTTGCAAAGGTCCTAGGGATCAGAGATGATTCAAGGCCTTCAATGCATTGATTACAGTAAACATCTCTCTGACATTTATGTGTTTCTGTCTTTCTAAAGGATTACACAGTGATTTCACATTCCTTTTGAAACAGGTCTCCACGCCAGGTTTGACATATTTGTGGTAATTGTCTGGATGGGAGTTGGAAGGAGAATGGAAGACCTGGACTGCAAGATATCTGGTCTATTCACTTTACAAACCCTAGAACTCCAATTTGAAAAGTCAAAGGGTGTAGATGTTGAGTCCAGACTGATCTGAGGAGCCATTGTATTTTCCTCATGTGTAGTCTCACAAAGGGCAGCATGTGTATCATCAATGCAATGTACCCTAGGATCCTGTGAAGCTCCCTTGCAGATACTTATGCTTGGCTGGAAAAAAATCAGGAAGAACTACTGAAACATCTCTACTTTGTCTAAAGGGAAGCAACCTTCTCAGGGCAGAGCCCAGCAACCATTTCAGGAAAATCATTCTGTGAGAAGGGATAAGATAAAAGACTTCTGCAAGTTGATTTGAAAACCCAGATTGAGTAGAAGCTCCTGAACAGTTGCTATAGACTGTTGACAGCTGGAAAATAAGACTCTGCAAAGATAACTGAATCATCCAAATATGGAAAAATGTGAATGCCTTGAAGTCTGCAATAACCAATGACTGGAGTCAGGCGTTTTGTGAATACCACTGCTGTAGTGGATAGTTCCAAATGTAAGACAGAGAACTGATAATGTAAGCCAGAAGCAACAAATCTTAACAGACACCAGAAATACTCAGCAGCAGGAATGTGATGATGGCAGCATTTTTTAAATCCAACTTTACCATGAAAGCTAGATGAAGGATTAGGTACAAGATACTGAAGTGATAACATCTTGAATTCTGAATTCTTGACAAAAAAGGTTAAGACCAGAAAGATCCAGCACTGGTTTCTAGGATTCTTCTGGTTTGGAAACTAGAACAATTCTTGAATAATAACTTTTGCCTAGAAGATTGTGAGGCACTGGTTCTATGACTCCCTGAGACATCATTTTGTGTAGAATGGGAGGAAATTGAGGAATCTGGTTCCCTGGGCAAGAGCAATCTCAGTGAAAGGTGCAAGGGATTCACTTTGCCAGGTATACCCCCACTGGATAACCTTCAGACCCCAACTGTCTGAAGTAATCTGATTCCAACAGAGAAGATGAAGTGTCAGAGACACAGAAACTTTGCCAGGGTGGGGGTGCCTGAACAATCAGATAGTCATGCTGGCTGGGAAGACTGTCCTTGACTTTCAGAAGTTTTTCCTTTTTTTTTGAGCATCTTTACTTATTGTTTTGTTTTTTTAAACTCTAAAGTAGTGTCTCATTTCTGTTTAAATTTTCTATTAGAAATGGGAGCAAAGGCAGAGGAAAATCTACTATTTGGTCTGAAAAAGGAGTTGAAAGATCTAAGTCACTCCATGAATTAATTTTCATCACACTTCTTAAGCACCTTAGCTGTAAAAGACCAAATATAACCGCTTTCTATAATAACATTTAACGTCTTGGATTTAACATTATCAGGAAGACTTTGAGAGTGAAGCCAAGCAAACTTCCTCAAAACTGACCCAGAAGCAGCAGGATCTCTGGAGGAGGAGTTATCAGCAACTTAAGTACACTTTAAAATATGCTTATTTATCTGAGAAACAGTGGTCACAGAAGTATTTAATGGATTCTTTATCTCAGAAGGAAGGAAGGTAAATCATTAATTTCTGTACATTCTCAAAAGACACAAGCAAAAAGTTAACATATGAACTTGACAGCTTAAAGTCATGAAAGGTAAAGTACTAGAAGAATACATTTTCTTCCCTAAAGAACCCATTGCTCGCCCATCTTTGGCAGAAGGAATGGGGAATTAACAGTAACCTGTTTAGCAACAGATTTTGAAAGACCACTGCTGGATCTGCTTTAGGATAAGAAAACAGGTGCTTGTGTATCTGAGGAACCTTTTACAACCTGCCAAACGTCTTGAGTGCAGGAGGCGGACCATCAGGTAAGCTGGAGGCAGTGACAAAACACTCTCTAAAGCAGACAATACAAGAGGAAAAGAAGCAGCCTTAATCATCTTAACTGTAACAAGTTATAATACATTTTCTGTGCCACAGAAATCTCATTCTAGTCCTACTGAAAACCTACTATTTCCTGTTATTTTAAATATCAGTGAATCTCTTCTGCAGGGAAATCTGATACTAAAATTTATTCCTGTCCTGGGGAACAAACCTCCTCCTGCAATATTTGCTCATCTAACTGAATTTTTTTTTTTTTTTTTTTTTATCAGAATGAGAGGAAACAATTTTCTTTTTCTTACATGAAGATTCAGGAAGCTGGAAAAAGGCGGAAATAACTTCCTTAGCAAATCCCAGTACATCTTCCCTGTTCATGGAAACAGAAACAGGAAACGTGAAGTTTATGACACTAAGCACATGCTCCCTAAAAATGGCCGACCCTTAGGCACACTGGACCCAGCTTCTACATCCCTAGCCCAGCTAAGTAAAGACCCTTAATTTGTCCCTTTCCTTGACACCAAGGAATGTGATTCTCCCTTGATCACCACCATGGGATTCCCTACAGCTGCAAAGGATGTGGCTATCCCTCAGCCTTTGGTGGCTTTGAATGCAATACCAAGAGAACTGGGGATGGGGTTGGGTGGTCAAAGGAATAACAAGCAGACATAGCAGCATCACACACCAGTGGCTGAGGCAAATTTGGAGATGGTCTGAGCGCAAAAGACTCCTTCACAAGTTTCTTCTTTTTGCAAGCAGGGGAAGGTGCAACAATAGATAATGAATGCTGCTCCATTAGTAAAACAAGAAAGAGGTGAGAAAAGCAGGCAGTGAAGTTTATGTGAGTCAGTAAAGTTACTGGAAGGAAACAAGTGCTTCTGAGGTAAATAAACCACTGCCAGTTCCCCATAAGTATAGTATCCTGTTCAATCAAAATAAAAAAAAACTTTTCCTCTCAAAAAGTTTATACAAGCAACCCTCATTAAAATTTCTTTCAAAATATGCAAAGACAGTCTAAATCACTTTGCTCCATAGCAAAAGTTAACTTTCTGACAGAAAAAAAAGTTTTTCTCATAAAACAGAAGAACAAATAGGAAGGCTTTTCTCAATGGGAACTTAACTGCCCAGCTTGCTAGCTGATTGACAGATTCACAGAGCTGCTGAAGAAACTCTAACTTCAGTAGCAAAAAAAGCTCTTTTCACTCCAACTGCCTTTTATATGGAGGTTTGCATGAGTTCCAGCCAGTTGTAGAGCAGGGAAGGCACCAAAAGCTTGGAGAAGCTGGCTGGTGCAGGGAATAAGATCCATGCAACTTAGGCTACAGTGATGTATGCATTAAACATCTTATAAGTCTCTCCCTTTAGGTAGCATTCCTATGTCAATCATACTTTTCAGTACCAATTATAATACTTCTGCTAGAAATTCAACATTTCATTCTGTCTCACTAGCTCTTACATACACATTGCCCATTACACTTCAGAATGCTGGCCCAGAAATATCTCATATAACAAGATGTTTACAACCCTGCTTTCCTTTCCCTGCAACTGGAGTCATAAAATAAATCTCTGCTAAATCTAACAGCATACGGAGTCCTTAGTTAATAAATTGTCAGACACACTTGAATGAGCAGTTTTGGCATATTACATAAGAAATTTAGCACCTCTGCCTGATGGACATTTGAAAACCAACTTGCATGCTTTCAGTAAACATTAACTTTTTGCCTTAAGAAAAAGTATATTGGCTAGGCTTAAATAAATAAACTAAATCACACACTATTGTTTTAGTCTACCAAAGTACTTGGGCTACAGTAGAGGCAGTTGCTTTTAATAACTATTAACTTCCACAGTTTCAAACTTACTTCTTACTTTACTTTTTTTTTTCACTGAACTGCCTGGCAGACCCCTTAAAAAGTTAATTGTATCTCGCATATCCATAGAAAATATCACTGAGAATACTGCACAGACCTAAGAGGTTCTCCTGTTCGATTCACAGCTGAAGTGCCTTCTGTGTGGAGTCTGCATGTCCTCCCTGCGGTCGAGTAGCCTCCGAAAGACATGCGTGAATGGGTGTGCCTTCGCTGAAGGTTGGGCGTCAGTGCTGGCAACTTGGCACCTTAAAAAGTCTACTGCCAATCATTAGCGGAGTTCCACTGTGGCAACCCTTAACCGGGGAAAAGCCGAAAAGACAAACAACAACAACTTCCTTAAGTTAAGAAATTCTTATTCTTTATGAAACGATTAATTTTATTGTTATCCACAGCTAAAACAAAAAATGTATCATAGTCTTCTATTTAGAGGATGACAAAAGAGTACAAGTCAACGTCAGCCATTGAAGAAAAGTGTAGAGGCAACACTCTCTGGGTATTCTAAAAGGACAAATTCAAACTCTTCCCTATCTCAGTGAATGGAGAGAACAGCCTGTAGGAAAACGGTGACAAAAAGGTATACTGTAGGTACACAGACAAGAAGGAATCTAAGTTAGAAAATAGTGTGAAAGCTGTCATCAAGCCGCTTTGCTACAGAGCAATTTATAAAATAATACTAATCAATCAGCCAGATCTATGAATGAGTAATACAAAGATCAAGACACAATAAAACGTTTTTTTAGCTTCTGGCTTCTGACCATAATGGTGCTTTAAAGACTACAAATGCCAGATAAGAGAAGCACCAACATAAAAAGACTTGGGTCAAGTTATAGATTGGTACTAATGCAGTTCCTCCCAGACCCCTTTATTTCTCTCTCCCAATATTGTAGAATCTAATCTACAAAATACATGGATTATTAACAAGTCTTGTACCAAATGTAATAAGCAGTAAAAAAAAAAAAAAAAAGAAAAAAAATGAACTCCAGTGCCGTATGAAATACAATTTATTGTAAACCCTAACATAAGCGCTTTCATCGCTCAAGGAGACTTCATCAGATAAACATCTTTACGTACATTCACACTTTTATACAACAAATCCAATAGGTAATTGCATTACTTCATTTCCTGTTCTTTAAAATCACATTTGCTCTTAAAGGTACCTCCAATAAAAGTTCACCTTAGGGTGTCAACTTTTTCCTTCAATACAGGTCCAATGGACACTTGCTCATTAAGCCCTTGGGGGGGGGGTGGCATTTAATTTTTACAGCCAATTAACTCTATTTTTACCAACAGTCTCTGCCAATCACCCCCTCTAGAGTTAATTATCTTTTCTAAGATGCCAAAATGGAATTTCTTAAAGTTATTACAGACTAGCGAATACCTGTACAAAGCGTTAGTTTCCTTTTTCTTCTTTATCTCATATACATGCTCGTATATTCTAGATCTTAATGCTCGCTCAGTCTTTCCTACATAAAATCCTTTACAGCCCTCGCATATAGCTAAGTACACTAGTTTGTTGTACGATATTAGTGATTTTTCTTTACAAATGTAACTACATTGTGTGCAGTTCTGTTCTCTAAAATTTGCTTAAAATTCTTCCTGGTTTTGTACACAAAGACAGGGTCTGTCCCTAAAATTCCACTGACTTCCTTCTGTACCCTAAAAATACTCCCAATTCCTCTCCACTATTTTCCTTATTTCCCGGGAGTATTCATTATACTCCAATACTAATGCCTTTTCACATTTCTTCTCCACTTCATTCCCTTTCTCTTTCACCACATCTCTACCTAACAGAGGTGGGTATTTTGTCCCCCATCCCACTTCACTAAGAATCCTATCTACCATCAAGGAGGGGTAGTCTCTTTTGAGGAACATGTTCTTTAGAATGTCAAATTCGTAGTCCACCTCTTCGATCCTTGATGTCATTCTGGCCACCCTTACAGCCTGCCCTTTTACTAAACTTTTTTTCTAATAGTAAGGATGATTACTAGTGTAATGCAAATATACATTACAAATAGTTTCTTTCCTATATATGTTTGATTTAAACTCACCTCCATTGTGTGATATCATTACATCCAGACAGCTTATAGTCACTGGGTCCCATGAATGTGTAAATCTCAAATACCCACAACACCTGTTCAGGTAACTCATGAACTCACCTATTTGTTCAACTGTCCCATCCCACAAAATGAAGACATCGTCCAGGTACCTTACGTAAAGGTGCATAAACTTGAAGAAAGGGTTGGGGAATACGTGCTCCCTCTTCCATCCCAACACGACAATGTTGGCTAATGTGGGGGCACAAGCTGCCCCCATCGCCACTCCCCTAATTTGCTGGTAGAATTCCCTTCAAAATGGAGGAAATTATTGTCAAGGATTAAATCCATTAATTCCACCACTAGTTTAATGTTTTCCTCAGAAAGTGACCTTCTTGTTCTAACATGTGGTGAAAGTATTCCAATCCCTCAACCTTAGGGATACTGGTGAACAAATCAACCATGTCAATGGTTAGGAGAATAAGTCCTTCCTTCCACAGATCTTTCTTCACCTTGCCGAAAAATTCCCATGAGTCCTTCAACAAGTGGGGTGTTTTTTGGACTATTTCTTTGGTCCATTTGTCCAGTAAGACTGCCATAGGGTGGGATTTACGCCTCCTACTCGCAACTATGGGGAATTTTCATTGTCTTTGTGGACCTTTGGTATACCGAAAGATTCAGTACAACAGGTTTCTTCTGTTTTAAAAAACAAATATGTCTAAATCAATACGGTTCTCCAGTAAGTATTCTTCCAAATAAGAATCCAATCTCTGATAAGCAATAGTTCTCATTATTAGAAATAGGAGAATAAGTGTCTGTATTGTACAGCAACTTAGTCATTTCGTTTTTATAATCCTCTGTTCTAAAAATTACTACCTCTCCACCCTTATCGGGTTTCATCACCCTTACGTCTTTGGTGTTCTTAATGTCTAGAATTTCTTTTATTTTTCCTATTTAAATTATACTCCCTTTTCCTTTCTTTTGCAAACATTTTATACATATCCTCAATAACTGCTCTTTCGAATATTTGAAAAATGGTGCATTGGGGGTCAAAAGTGCTGCACCTTTTCAGTCTAAAAGGGTTGTTGAATGTTTCCCCACTTTTATTTTTCTCTTTGAATATTATATTAAAATTTTACTTTCTCAAAAATAATTCTAACTCAGTCAGGGAGTCTGCAATGTTCCCTGTACCAGTGGGTACAAACTTGAACCCTTTAATAAACAGAGAAAAATGTTCCTTACTTAACTCTAACCCAGCATAGTTGCAAATTTTGAACTCTTTAAATGTACCTATAATTCCATTAATGGAAAACCTGATTAGTTCTTCTTGGGCCCTTTGCTGTAGTAGTTCCACCCTCTCTTCTTGCAAGACTGCTGCCCTGAATCTATTATCAATTGAGACTTCTTGGCTAATCTTTCCGACCTCCTCACCCCTCGAAAACCATGTGTTTTATCTGAGGAGTCAAGTTCATCTAAAGCACCACCTGCGTCGTGTCCGAACTCTCCCAAACTTCCACCAGGGGGTCGGTTACTCTCTTTTTCGTCCCTATAAACATTATATCCCCCATCCTGACTTACTTGACTTCCACCGGGAATAGAGTACGCCCTTTCCTCTTCATATTGCTTGACATCCCTATCTAACTTCTTGATCTTTTTCAAAAAAACATTGTTACATTTCTTGTCTACCCTGAAAAGAACTTGCTTGTACAGTATCGCTTGCTCTTGAAATAGTAAATCATTTACAATGGCTTGATTTAAAACATCCACCTCCTTCTACAAATTTTCCATAAACAATTTGTTACATTTTATAATCTTTGACATAAGCTCAAATTTGCAATGGTCAAAAAAACTTATAAAATCGTTAACATCTGGAGTATACTGTAATCCAAATGGAAATTTCTACATTCTCAATCTTTGCGGAACAATTTTAAGTTTAAAACATTCCCTTAAATATTCGTTTTACATTTGGATTATTTTTAGTTTGAACAACTTTTTCTCAAATGTACGAATCATTTATCTTAAAGACAAATTATATTGGTTGTCATAAACCACATTAGTACTATTTAAGTGTTTGCAAGTGTTGTTAAAATTGTAAGTTTTGTCCATAATGTCTTTTAGAATAATGTCTTTAACAACACACACCTGTCGTTCAGGCCCAGTTCTTTCCTCCACACTCACAGAAACTGGACCGGCCGAATAGTCTTGCTCTAAAGTTCTGTTCTCGGTACCAGACAGCCTTAAGTTATTCCCATCTGACAACCCTTCCTCAACAGGGTTGGCCAAGTTGGTGTTTGATGTTTTACTTTGAACTGTCTTGTCTTCCATAAACTCCACAAACTCCAAATGTCTTTGGTCCAACATTATCAAACACTCTATTTCCTTCACCTGACATCGCTGACATCACTGAAGCGGTCTCCCGCCATAACACACTTCCCCTAGAGGAAGAAACTCCACCTTCTCCTTCATTCAGATGTTTATTGCTGACCTGCAGTAGCATTTCCACCAGTCTAGATATTTCATTCCTTAAGGCTGATACTTTGGCCCTTAACTGTAACACCTCTGAAGAAACACTGAGGGATGGGATAACCTGGTCAGTTCCATATTCGGTTCCAATGGAACTCTTCAGTTCCGAACCTTGTATATCCATTTAAAAATGCCACTGGAATGGTCTCAGCCACACTACACCAGTAAAAACCAAGAAGAACAGACAGACAAAAACTAATAAGCAGTAAAAAAACAAAAAAAAAGAACTCCAGTGCCGTATGAAATAAAATTTATTGTAAACACTAACACATAAGAGCTTTCATCTCTTAAGGAGACTTCATCAGATAAACATCTTTACATACATTCACACTTTTATACAACAAATCCAATAGGTAATTGCATTACTTCAAGCACACAATGTAGTTATATTTATAAAGAAAAATCACTAATATTGGACAATATCTTACTTGGGTTGCCACCCCTCTGTTTTTTTCCGGACTATCCAGAAATCAAACCGATTCTCTGTTAGTCTAGAAAACACTGTACAAACTCCGGTATTCTGTTTAAAAAAGGAAACAGACTATTGGAGGTTGTAAACCGGCTGACTTACTATGCTTTTTTACAGAAAAGCATTGTAAAATCAGCTGGAAGCAGGCAGCAGGAATGGGGAAAGGGGGCGGTCCCTGCCCGGTGATGTCATTGTGACATCACAAAATGGGCAGGATGTAGGCGGGAAAGGGGTGGGATGGGCGGGGTTACTGGTGACACGAGGGGTGTGGCTTTACTCCGGGTTTAGCCACGATGAAAGGTGGCAACCTTACATCTTACACAATAAGGTGACTTTTACAAATGGAAATTGTGCGTCTAACAAACTAGTGTACTTAGCTATATGTCATTGTGACATCACAAAATCGGCAGAATGTAGGTGGGAGAGGGGTGGGATGGGCGGGGTTACTGGCGACACGAGGGGTGTGGCTTTACTCCGGGGTAAGCCACGATGAAAGGTGGCAACCTTACATTTTACACAATAAGGTGACTTTTACAAATGGAAATTATGCGTCTAACAAACTAGTGTACTTAGCTATATGTTAGGGCTGTAAAGGATTTTATGTAGGAAAGACTGAGTGAGCATTAAGATCTAGAATATACGAGCATGTATATGAGATAAAGAAGAAAAAAGAAAACTAACGCTTTGTACAGACACTCGCTAGTCTGGCCTAACTTTAAGAAATTAAATTTTGGCATCTTAGAAAAGATAACAATTAACCCTAGAGGGGGTGATTGGCAGAGACTGTTGGTAAAAAAAAAAAAAAAAGAGTTAATTTGGCAGTTAAAATTAAATGCCACATCCACCCTGGGGCTTAATGAGCCAGTGTCCATTGGACCTGTATTGAAGGAAAAAGCTGACACCCTAAGGTGGACTACTGGAGGTACCTTTAAGAGAAAATGTGATTTTAAAGAACAGGAAATGAAGTAATGCAATTACCTACTGGATTTGTTGTATAAAAATGTGAATGTATGTAAATATGTTTATCTAATGAATCTCTTTGAGAGATGAAAGCGCTTGTGTGTTAGTATTTACGCTATATTTTATTTCATATGGCACTGGAGTTCGTTTTTTTGGTTTTTTTACTGCTTATTAGTTTTTGTCTGCCTGTTCTTCTTCTGCCAAATGTAAATAAAAAAGCAAAGCGTGACTTGGGCAAACCACAAAACAATGACAAAACAAATGTACCTACTTTATCTGGACTGATACTGACAAGCTATTCCAATGGTTCTCTGTGGATTCTGTTATTCGCCCCCCCCCCCAGTCTTGCCTAATTACAATTCTAGTAGCCTTATAGATGCAAAAGTGTTAAATAATAAATGAATAACAAATGCTAAGATATCAACAAAGATGCAGACTGCAGCACAATTTTTATACAGCAGTTTTTAAAGGATTATACAAATTCACACAAGCTCACTAATATGCATGCTTACTTCATAGAATACACTTTGCAACTAATGAGGTACTGCTGTAAAGAAATGATTTGATGAGGAGATATAGTACAGCAGTGAGATTTTAGTGGAGACAACTGAAGACTGCTGTGAAAAACAATTACTTCAAAAAGAATATGTGGGGCCCCAGAAGGCATTGTTGGCAGGAATACAGAAAACTGGTTCAAAAGAAGAGTAACATGTAGTGTACCAAGGGCAACAGAAACCAAACTAGGAGAAGTGGCAGCACTTTGTTCAACTCAACAAAACAAGGGCCTTCTTCCAATCTTTATATATCTGCAAGTGCGCACCAATGACTTGGGAAGATCCTGCAGCAAATTTCAGCTAATCGACATAGTGATAAATATGGCTCCCTACTGAAATGCTGTCTCTAGTACTGAAACGCCAAAAAAAAAAAAAAAAAAAGAGAGAGAGAGAGTGAGACATGGGAGAAGAGCAATTTTTAAAAATCGTTCTTGTCCTTAAAACTTCTTTTTGCTGGGGGGGGGGGGCAAGTTCCTCCTACACCCCCACATCCCCCAAACTTACATATCAACCCCTAGATCACCATACCTTGGAGAAAAAGGGAATATTATGAGAAATGGCATGTTGGCCTTGGTACATGTAAATCTGATCTTTCACCCATTCAGTCCCTGTATTTCAGGACTCGCTCTAGTGGGTCCCAACATTTCAAATGGATACTGATAAATATACATTATCAATGGAGAAATACAAATGCAAGGAGGACTGTTAATTGAATAGACACAGGCAGCCTGTAAATGGGTCCTCTCCCAGGCCCCTGCTTCAAAATTTCATCTCTCAAAAACTTGCTTGCACTACCAAGGGTACCAAAATTTGTCAGTGAATTGGAATGCATGGCTAGGTTTAAACAAGACTCAGTGGTTATTAGCACAGTACACTCCTATGAACCTATATGATCCATTAGTACTACTACTTTCTTCTCGGTAAACCATCTGGCAAATGTAAACATGTCCTGTATATCCAAGGATGCACTGCAGCTGCAAACACACAAGGTTAGGAGTCATGTAGGTTGAAAGAATATGATACAGATAACTACAAAGGAGTGACTTTTTTCTGCATATTTTTAATTTTTGCACTCTACTTTAATACAGGATAATACAGTTCCACAAACCAGCAGTAAATGAATAATAAACTACACACTGATTAATATCTGCATATGTAGAAAGTAAACAGTGAACTCATGAAAGATCTAAGACTCATTACTGGGACTACAAAATCCAAGTAAAACCAGAATCAATCAAGAAATAAATGCACCTCCAGGCATTACATGCTTTTGCTATAACAATCCCTACTTGCATCCCTACTTGCTGGCACAAATAACTGTCAAGTTTTACTACATCATAGCTTTAGCTAGTTTGCTAAATTCAGTCTGATTAAATCCAAATTCTACTCTGAATCATTTTGCACTACACCTGTCTCAACGTGAAAAGGTGTCACTTGTCTGTTCTCCAGTAACACAGAATAACGAGCTATATTCACTTCCCTTTAGACATTAAAGCAGCCTGATTAACAGAATGGGCATGCAGCCTACTCTGAATGCAAAAAAGGGGGGAATATGTATAATGTATCCGCTTTGGTTGACAACTGCATTTATTGCTGTCCAAAACACACATCACAATACAGTGAAAATGCGAATGTCAACACGCTAATATCCATGCGCCAAAAACAACCCTGGTGCATGCAAAACTAAATACAAACATTAAAAAAAAAATCGGGGAAAGGGAATATTTCCAAACCACAACAACTGTGCGATCTTGCACACCTGCCAACCATCTGTTTAGTCGACCAAAAGCAGTTGATTAAACATATGTCGACCAAACACACTGTTTACCAAAGCATCTACAACTATATATTTGCAACCACTTACAACAAAGTACAGACTACTTGCATGCATGTGGACACATGGAAAGTCAGAATGCCACCATAAGTTAAAAATACTTATAAATCACATGAAAGTAAAACTGTAATGGAAGAGCTGTGACCAGTATTTACTTTATTGTTTTGTCAGGTTAGGGACACTACAAAGTACATCATATTTGAACAGCACATTGCAACTGCATGGGTATGACAAATACAGTTAAATAAGTCTGGCCTTGAAACTATTAACTACATTATAGTTTTGAGACATTTCCCTATATTAGTTTGAAAACAATGTATATACACTCAATTGTCTTTCCATAAATATATATATTTCCCATCAGTTACTAATCTTTCCATGTATTCCTTTAAAAGATCTTAAGGTACTCTTATAGTTCATATGTTAGTACTAGGCTAACTGCCCTCTGGGCCATTTTAAGCCTAGCCAATTACCCCATGTGAGAATCAAACCCTGCACCTTGCGTCTGCAAGGTAAACAATTTAACCATTATGCCAACCTCCCACCACATTATGCAATCTCTATAGCTGTTGTGGTATCAGATATGCTCTTCCCTTGTATTATGAACTTATTTTCCACTAGTTTAAAAGGTAAGATCAGCCAGAGAAGCATGCTAACTCAAATAAACGAAAATTAAATTATAGTAAATTTACAAACAACCATGTCCATCTACAAGCTACGTATGCCACTGCTACTTTGTTTTTCAAACTCCTGGCTTACTTGCAAAATATTAACAGTAAAATGCTGCATATTGTTAAACCCCAGGCAAGACTGCCTCTGTCCTCAACGCACTGTGCAAACTGCAGAGTATTTTAACGTAACCACACCATAATGTTTTTCCTCTTAATTTCTTTAAAAATACTCAGAAGAAGAAAATGTACATAAATGCAACCAAAACAAACTAGCTCCTGCATAACAAAGAAACCCTACAGTAAGCCTTGAGCGACTTACTTCATCAATGGAGGAAAAAAAAAGAGGAAATGTTTGATCCCAGATTCTTCATCTCTTGTTCACTCTACACACTTTTGAGTTTACACAAGATTCACCAAAATCTGCTCAGTGTGTTCATAGAGTGCCTCCCCCTCCTGTTTTCAATGGAAGTCAGCTAAGGATTCCTCTGACATTTTCTGTTTGCCATCCACTTAGATACCCAGTTTGTTATACACAGATTAAATGTCACGCACTTTTATCCATCCCCCATTGTCTTAAGACATAAATTAAACCTAGATCAATATAGAGGTGCTATCTTCTTAACCTGTCAAAAGTATCCATCCATTCAAAACACTGCCACCACTCACAGAGTTTACCAGGCAAGTAGGGAGCAGAAGTAGGTTGTCAGGCCTTATTCCCATACTCACAGAATAACAAAGCAATTTTCTGTAACATGGAGATTACAAAGAATATGCCTGATAGATAAAATTAAATGCACTGGAATTTCAAGGTTTAAATGTAAATTTAAATCTTAAATGTGCTCTTTGCAGGAAGCACTTTCCACACTAATGTATCATATGACTTTTGGCAAAGCAGTACTGCTCCATCTATTCATACTAGAATGTCAAAAACAACACCATGCACTTCCAGGCAAACACTGCAAAAGGTGAACTTCACCTAGGCATGCTGATTGATAAAATCATTAGGAAGCATGGGGAGATCTCTCACAGGGGCTATTACATACCATTTGTGTCTCTGTGTTCTCCTTAAGCAATAACCCATGAGTGGATGTGGGTATTTTCACCCTTATGATCAAACCATGTCAACAGTGGGTAAATCGAGATATACCCACACCCACTTGTTATTGCTAATATACAATGACATTATTTAAGAAAAAAAGGGCTTACCCTTCCTTATTAAATAATGTCTTTGCATAACAGCTCTGCAGTTTTCCTCCAAATTCTTCAGCATTTTCTGATGTACTGTGCATGTGTATGGGACTTACGTTCAGAAGCTTGTACAGTACATCAGTGCAGTATAGGGAAAGCAATGGAGAACAGAAAAATCTCTGTTGCTGTTTTTTTTTCTCTTTCTTTGAAAGAAGGCTAGCTTAAATACAAGGAAAATTAGGTACATGTTCGATTATCTGTTTTTGCAGAACATACCCGATTTGTCTTGTATTTTGCTGACTTTAAGCATATGTCGACAGAAAATTCTGACCATTCAATGGACAGACTTTCTCCTACTGGCATATGTTCAATTTACAACGGGTACGCTGGTTGGACTGTGCAATCAGCATACATGTTTTTGAATAGCAATGGCCCATCACATTCTTCACTTTTAACAGCACTGCACTAGTGAAAGTAGACACAGACAAAAAGTAACTGAAGCATGAAAATGTAAACTCCACATAAAGAAGGCAGCACAGAGCTATAATGGTTAATGTTGCTGCTGAATCAAAGTATTTGGCTCTCTGGTTCCATGCACATGTCAGTGCCTTTTATGGGTCTACTTCACGTTATCGAATTTTGAAAATGTCGAACGGCAATAATATCGTAAATGCTGTACATCGAGAGTGTTGTTGTGGGATCTTGGTACAGTGAGGATCAGGAAATTTGTCCTTTCCTCACTGTAGTGCGATCTCGGAGTTAATATATATAATTAGCAGGGGGTGTGGGGGGGAGCAGCCCCCACAAGAACAGTTTAGATGTATGGCATTTACGATCATATTGCCGTTCGACATTTTACTCTTTCGACAACATGATATAGACGCCCTTTTATGAGGAGTTGTATATTCTCTTTGGTTGTGTGGGCTTTTCTGGGTCTTGATGAGGTTTTAAACTGCCATGCAGGTTCATGCAGTGTATGTTACAAGTGTGTTCTGTGATATAGTGGGATCACTATCAGAATTACCACACTGCCTTGCTGCTGCTGCTGCTTGCCCAGATAGACTCCAGGTTCCCATAATCCCAAAGTAGATAAGCAGGTAAAGGAAATGAAAAAAATGTACACAAAAATGGACAACATCTGCAAACAGTAGCTCTTCCCTAGTATCCTCAGTATCTTATCATTTTTGCTTATCTGACAAACCTTAAAATCTGTCTTTTGTACACTACACAGAAATATATATATCTGTATATATATGTATACAAACATTTTGTATACCCAAATTCACAATTCATGACACCAATCTGACCACTTCTGTGTCAGCTTGCTACTATTAGTAAAGCAGTATTACTAAGTCAAAGCAAGAAATCTGTTCTCAGGTCCAAGCATCAGACAATTGTGAAGAAATATGTATAAAGAGAAAAAAATAAAATATACTGCCAGTGGAAGCACTCATCTGTGACCAAATTCAAAGTGCTTTAGGCTATTTCTGGAGATCTGACCTGACTGACGGGTTCTTCCTGAAACTCACAGGCTTTCTTTCCCTTAGGCTGGCTTCTATCACAGCATATGTGACAATGACAATTACGGAAGTGAGCTGCAAGTGTGAATCAGTTTCTGGAATTACATATGAAAATGCTGACTTAGCACATTGAAGAAGAAATTAGGTTTTAAGTACAAGAAGCATAACAAGGTCTTTATTACATGAGGATGTCTAAATGCCACACACCAAGCAGACAGCTGCAAACATTGATGCTGCAGTACAGTAACGACTCCAGTCCACTACTGTGAAAGCATCAGGCAAGTCACATTGTAACGTTAGCAAAACAGATGCAAATTACACCGCACCACAGAAAGTGATTTTGGCAGCTTTCACACTGAGAGTTTAATTTTTTCACAGATGTTGGGCAATTCAAAATAAAGTCCTTTTAAACCTGAGAAAGAGACAAACTAGACAATTGCTCTTTCCAGGTATGACATGAGGGTTTGCTTTGGTCAAGTCACTTGCTCAGGGACTCACAATATACATACAGAAAATGAAAGACTAGAACCATGAAGAGGATACTGTGCATTTACAGCTTGCATTCTCTAGTGGTCTATTTGTTTTTTCTTGCTGCATATGCAGAATATCAAGCCTCCCCTTATTTTTTTTTTATTATTATTATTTATTTTACATTTGTTGACTGGGAGTAGTCTGTCTGAGCTACAAATAATCCTTTTTCAGCAGAGGCCCAGGGAGAAAAACTCCACATAAAAGGTACAAACACAACAAAAACAGTTACAGAGATAATTACAATATTTGCTGGTATTAACAACATTGTGCAAGTTACAAATATTTAAAGGTAATCGTAATCTTACCTAATGTTATCAATCTTAATAATGTTATCAGCCATGTCCTTTCATTCTCCAATCCTGTGTATTTATCAGAGAGGGTGAAGCAACAGCTGCCCATGGAGGCTGTCACACAGGCAGCCTCAGTGGTGATTTTTGCCTTCACTGGCATTCCGGAAATGTTTACTTAGGCCTAACCCCTCAACAGGGGGAGAAGACACAGGGACCACCATGTCCTCCTCAAAGTAGGTGCATACTCCCGTGTACTCATGATGAGAATTACTGGTGAAGTGGTTTGGTTTTGGGAGTCTCCCACTAGCCCCATGACCACCTCTTGTGGGGCCACTCCCGTCAGACAGTCTGCAGCACTAGATGTCCCCAAACCACCAAAGCCATCATATCCTGTCCTGCCAGCTCGGTCAATTGCTCAAGCTGATATTTGATCTCAGGTCACCTGGGCCGTAGTCAGTACTTTATCCCTTTATGCCAATGGAGATGGCCCAACAGCTTGCAATATTAATCTTCTGTGTTATAGTACCAAATGGATTACACATAGAATGACAAAGATTTAGCGACAAAAAAGATTGCAACTATGCCCCTACAACCACTTGCATGTTGAGGATTTTCTACTTACTTACTACAGTTACTGAGATATTAAGAGCCCCAGTTTTTTGGGACTGAAAACCTGTAGGTTTTTCAAACACCTGCAGTAACAGCAGACCTCTAACTTGGTGGGCTGTCTTTAATTTGAACTTCTAAATTATGAAAGTCAAGAGAAAGTGTTGCCTAATACTTTCTTGAACAGCTGGAAATCTAATCATTTCAAATCTTTGGATTCACTAGTCATCTTTATGAATGCATATACCACATTTTGGCCCATGTTGCTTTACAGTTGGGTCCTTTCTTGTTCAATTTGCTACATGCTTTCCATATGCAACCTAAGTAAAAGAGTTGATAGGCACTCACAGACTAGGGATACGGTTTTACAAGTTGTTGAATAAAAGCTGCATTTGAGCAAAAATTTGTGGCAGCTAAAGAAGCAACTACTACAAGATCTACACTTGGATTCATGATAAATGTAGTTATTTGTATCACCCGCTGGACTGTCATCATCACTGTAATCATCATCAAGATTTATAAATAGTTGCCTGCACATGGCTGGGTGTTGCTCTGATGATCACTTTCATCCATGACCCATGCCAAAATGTCTTGAACAGACTCCCTATGCATGTAAAACAAAGCTCATCTCAGTCCATATTCAAGCACAGCTTTGCTCTATGGATGAAAATCAGATAATTTACCCCAGGCCTGCCTTCTGTGTGATTAATGGACAGGGGCAGCTTCTAAATGCTCTATCCCATGCATGGGTCCCCTCAAATTATCTATGGTATGATCCCAGACATTATCATCAGGGGTAACATATAATGATCGACCGTGGAATGGGTAAGGCCACTCTAAAACCACATAGGATAACTTTTTTTGAGTACAAAAAGGGAAACTGGCTAGGCTTAAAATGGCCCACAAGGGCAGCTGGCCAAGTACTTATCTATTAGCCTACAAAAATGAGGTTACAATGTTTCCAAGAGTAAATTACATTTGTTAGATATTACACAAGACATTGAAAGGGGCAACTAAGAAAGGCATACAAAAAAGTATTCATGCTGCAGGATAGTAAGCAAACAGTACAGCATGTAACAAGAACTCAAAGATTTTGAAATAAAATAATTCAATTAAATTTGAAAACAAGTTTGCAAAACTAACAACTTCACTCATTAGAGAAGTTTTATCTACTTTAGCCAGCTGGACAAAGGTTGGCCTAACAATGATCAAGTATGTAAATGCAGAGAGTGTAAGGTGGTACATCTGAAAGGATATTTCAATGAACCTGCATTGAAAATAAATTTAAGTCATTTCTGTTGGAAGCATCAAACCCGTAGACCACTGCAATGCCCAAGCCCCCTTAAATGCATTCAATGCCAAGGCCACTGCATCTTGAGGAAAAGAATGCAGCGATAAGTCAACCAAATATATATATACACACATACATACAAATATTTCAAGCATGGGCAATAATGACCTTCTAGCTTGCCAATATACCAAAACAGCTATTTCCATAGTAAGTGTCCAGGCTGTTCTTAAAAAATATCTAAATTAGTGCTTTATAAACAAAAAAACTTCCAGTTATGGTTAAATGCAAGGCACATACTACGAGCATAAAAACAAGAATACATTATTGAAAGTTAAGCACTTTCGTCCCTATTACATAAGGGACTTCTTCAGAACAACAAAATCTAAACAGTCCAATGCTCATAAGCACAATTGATCACATGACCCACTATTAACCATTCATTCCCTGTCATCTTCTGTGACATAATCTAAAAAATACATCTATATGAAAACTCTGCTTTATTATAAAACAATTTAATTCTAAGTTAAAAAAAATAAAATAAAACTTTGTCTAAAAAGCTTTTTTTAAAAACACCATTAAATCTCAAAATAATAATAAGTAATAAAAATGTATGGCTGGAAACAGTAAAGTAATTCATATACATTTGTCCACTTACATGAACTAATACAAAAATATATATATTCTCTATCCATATTTTAAATGTAATGTAATTTAAGTGGGAGTCAATATATCACATGCCCTCTTTTTCAAAACAGGCAGAAGGTTCTCCAATTCATTTAACCCTGGCAGCGTAGTTGCATTTAACCTAAGCTGCCAGTTTTACTTCCTAAGTGCCAATTCATTCTCCCAACTCCCCCCCCCCCCCCAGGGTTTTCTTTACTAATTCTAGGATAACAATATGAAACTTTTTTAAAATAGGGACAACTAATACTATGTTTGTACAGGACGTTATTCAAAATTTTATGTTGAATAGTATAGTTGTGTTCGTAAATTCTCTTATGGAGACTTCTCTCCCGTTTTCCCTACATAGTAATTTCTACTACTTGTACAAACAACCAAATATACTAATCCTGTACTTCCACAATTCCCTGTATCTAATTTTATTTGTTGTGATGGATGGCCTACTGTCATACTGTCCCCTTTGAATATAAAACTATAGTACTTACATGCACCACATTTGTAAGTACCTTTCCTTTTGTGCATTGGTTTTGGTAGTGAGTGTTCTAACCAAAGTTTTAAGCTGGGTTCAGTCTTGTATGCAAAAAGTGGTTCATCCCCCAAAATGTTCCATACATATGTATTGTTCTTAAACATAACCCAATTTCTAGTCATAATTTTTCTTATCTCTGTACTCAACTCTCCATAATAAATAACCATATAGTTTACAAGATTGGGGTTTGAATCCTTGTGGTTATGCCGATGTTCCAATAACCCCCTACCTAAAGTGGTATATATTTAGTTACCCATCCTTCTAACATGTGTTTACTACATTCTACCAGTAAATGGGAAGTGTATCTTCTTTCTGAAAACATTCTATAAAGTAAACCTAATTCATGCTTAAAAAATTTTCTACATCTGATCGGAGCAAATTCTTGCCGCTCTTATCATATGGCCTTTAACTAAATTCTTTTTTTATTAGTATGGATGGTGACTTGGGAAATCTAAGTATTGAGAAAGTGGGTTTTCTGAATAATCTAGATCCAAAGTTTTTTTCTTGACAATTTGTAAACAACTGTATTCAATCCTATCTATAGAACTTTTGTGTGTAAATTTAAAATATGGACAGGGTGTGTTAATATACTCTACAAAAGCTTCAATTTCACTACCCTTATTCTTCCACAATATAATAACATCATCCAGGTATCTTAAATACACATGCCACTGCTCACTATATTTAGATTTTGTTCCAAACTTAGTTTCCCATGCATACATAACAAGGTTAGCATATATTGGGGTGCAGCTTGCACCCATAGCAACACCCTTAGTTTGTTTAAAAGTTTCTCCCTTGAAAATAATAAAATTGTTGTTCGATACACATTCCGTAAGTTCCATAATGAAATTTAGCATACTATTGTCAAAATTATCTAGTGCTCAAATAGCTTCATAGAACAACTCCAGTCCTGTTCAATGGTGTACTAATGTGAACAGATCCACTAGATCAACTGTGGAAAAAATAACTTCTTCAGAAAAATATTCCTTTTTAATTTTTCCCAGAAAGTCCCATAAATCTATCAAAATATGTTCTACAGGATGTAACAAATCTTTTAAAATTCTATTTATAAAAATTCTTAATGTGTAAGTGGAACTATTGTGAGCTGCTACTATCATTCTCAATGGGGAGTCTCTATTCTCTTGTGGACTTTGGGTATTCCAAAGGCATTCGGTATCAAAGGATGATTGTTACTCAAAAAATTAAGTAACATTTCATTAATTACCCCCTGGAATAACGAGTCTTCAAGAAACAACTGACTCTTTCTATGTGCTATATTTATCTCGTTCACTGATACAATAACATAAGTTTCTGTATCATGTATCATATCACTCATGTTAATATAATCTGTCTGATTAATCAGTACCATCCCGCTCCCTTTATCTGGTTTCATAACCTGGATGTCTCGGTTTTGCCTAATTTCCTTTAAAAGCTCCCCTTCTTCCTGACTTAAATTGTAACATTTGTTATTGTGTTGACTATGTATTTGAAATATTTCTTGCTTACAGATATTTTCAAACTTGGCTACTGTGGGGTGTATTGGGGGGTTGAATGTACTGTTCTTTTTAAACTTGTTACTTAAGCCTTCTACATTAGGTCTGTCTTTAAACATAACTCTAAAATTAATCTTTCTTGTAAAAAGCTTGCGTTCTGTTAAAATTTTAGCTATATCACTTTTTCGTCCTGATACAAATTTCAGGCCCTTTTTAAAAAAGGGAAAATGGGCCTCTGTCATCCTCTGTTCTGTATAGTTAAAAATATTAAAGCCATCTAAACTCAACAATAAAGACATCTAAACTCAACAATTTCCCATTAAAGGCCTCAATAATTCTATTCGTTTCTAATAATTCCCCCTGTTCTGCTTCCACTGATTCACCTTCCCTTGCTGTCCATTCGGAGTGTGTGGATGTGCTAAAAAATTCTGCTGTATTCTTTTATTACCTATTCTTTCTGATCTTCTTAGGGAGGAGTACTCTTCTTCTTGTATAACACTATAATTTCAATAGTTACATCTATTTTGTTGCTAGGGACCCCATTTGTCCCTCCCTTTCTCAGTTTGTAAAGGAACCCCACCCCGCCTCCAGCCCCAACTTCTTCATTTGTATTCTCAAAATCTATTCTATCTCCTCTTTGGTATGCCTTAGGTAATGGGTAAGCTATTTTAGTATTATACTCATGTTCATCCCTATATAACTTTTTCTTTTTCCTTGCCATGTTATAATTAACTTATTCTTCCATTTTATCTAACACTATGTCGTATTCCAATTCACAACTGTTAAATGATAAATCAGCAGTAAGTTTATTATTAATATCATTAATTTCATCTAACGAGCATTTAATTATTTTTTATTAATTCCAATGAAATTGCAATAACTCTCTAAACCATGTTTGTCAAACATTTCCAGCATTTCATCTACTTCACTTTGTCCCTGAATTAATCCATTTGGAAATCTGTACATTCTTAAACCTTTTGGGACCCTTTTACATTTCATGCACTCAGCAAGGTGCACATTATCACACTGCAATTTACTTACCTTGCTGAGGCTTAACTCAAAATGTCTCGGTTCTTCCCTAAGGTCTGGGTTTGTTAATGTACAAGTCCTTGTTGCTGAAAATGTAAAATCACGATTTAGCCAGTTCTTAAACCTTGAATTTGCATCTACTGTTTCACTTCTCTGTCCACATGGTATCTCCTCCCCATTGTTGTTGTGTGGGTTAGTTCTCAGTCCATTGTTTTCTTCTCACGACGCCATCATTCACTTCAGGAAACAATCTAATTTTCTTTATGCTTTCTGCAGCAAAGACTGCAGGAACTGTAGTCTCTCCACTGATGATTGTATCTGGGAGACTTGTTGAGATTACAGTTTAACTGCCAGATATAAATTATTTTCTTAATCACAATTGACGTTCTCTGTTTAAAATGCAAACAATGCTGCCATAATCTCTCTGTAATCAGTGCACTTACGTGTTGTTAATCCGTTTGCCAAGGTTTAACAAGCTAAAACCTTTTTAGTCCAGTCCACACTGGACGTTTTAGATTGAAATGCAACTGTTCGTCAACACTGCTATGGCCGTTCTTACACACTCAGTGTTAATTTAGTGCCTACTCAGTACTTAAAACTAGTGCTTTAATGTAATTTGGTAGTCTGTTCCATGCATCAGTACACTCTTTATTCTTACAGAATCTTCTATATAGGTTGCCTTTAAATCCTCTATATGCCTGAATGAATTTTCTTCTTATGTATATGCCACTGTACAAGTTCAGATATTGAAATCATATCTTTCATAATAAATTAATTTTCACTTCCAAAGATGCCCTTGGTATGTTTCTGCTGTACTCGTTCCAGTTTAATCATGCTTGTTTTCTTATAAGGTTTCCATATTGTTTTCCATTCTCAAGTTTGGGTCTAATACAATTAACAAAGAATAACTTCATCATTTCTGATTGTCTAAATGTTAAAAGTCTTTTTGTACAACCTACACTTCTATACCTATCATTAACCAATTAGTTGATATGAATAGAAAAACTCAAAAGATGGATCTGCCTATATATACAAGTTCTTAAATGAATCTACAGTTTCAAACACTGTGTGCAGTATTAAGTATTTACCTTTCAGTTTATGTCTCCCAAATCTCATGTACTTTGTTTTTGATGTATTTATCATATCAGCATATTATTCAACTGTGCCCAAAGGGTCAAATTAGTCAAGTTCTTTTGCAGACATGCCTATCTGTAACACATGTAATTGGTTTACCCATTTTCAAGTCATATGCATACAGACTGTTGAACAGCTAAGATGAAAAAGATGGATCTGAAAAATACCTTCTAAACAAGTATGGGCCTAGGATAGAGTCCTATGGGACACCCTCACTGTAACCTCGAATTTCACCTTGCCATTTGATACTTGTCATATCCTACATGTAAGCCATGCAGCTATCTATAACACTGAGTACATCAATACCTAGTTGTTCTAATTTGCTGGTCAGTGTTTTGCGTATGACCCTAACAAATGCTGAAGCTAAATCATTATAAATTACATCACAGCACAATTTTTCATTCATAGCTGTTATTATATTGCTATAGAACAGATATATGGTTTCAAGCCTCAAACTTTCCAATTACGATAAAAATGTATCCAGTGTAACCATCTCAATTATTTTTACAAAGTGGAAGTAAACTTATGGGTCTGTATGACTCTAGATTTGTCCTACTTCCCTTTTCCTTAAAGACAGGTTTAACAAGTGCATGTCTCCAATCATGAGGAATATCTTCATAATTTATATGACCTAGTAAATAGCAGATATAATGGTACTCTAAGTTTATGCTGAAGTGTTCTCAGGTCATTACTACTAATTCCGTCTCATCTTTGTACTATGTTTGAACCCAGTTTGCATAGCTCTTTTTCAATATAACCTTTGATTTCAGTATCTGAGGTTACTTAGATGTCACTAGGAAAATTTGTGGAGCCAAGTGCTTTGCATAAGACTTTGTAAATATATCTATCTATATTCTGTTGTGTCAGAGAATAAATTATTCCTACCACAATTTATGTATCTATAAAAGTGTTTCCTATTTTTCTCAATATCTTTATATGAACTGAATGTCAATTTTTTCTCGATCTTGTCTCACACTATGTTTAATTTGTATGTCGATCGTGTTTATTTCACTTTTCAAAGTCATAGTTTGATCTCTTTTCCGTTTCTTATATTTTTTTGTCTCTCACCTTAATCAAGTAACTTGTTCGCATGGAAAAATATCCTCCTGATGTTGTGTATCTGGATGCCAATGTTAAACATTTTTTTATGAGATTTTGCATTCAAACATTTTCTCTTTCAAAACTTTCCACATTCCTTCTGCAGTTTTTCCAATGAACACATCCACTCCAATTAGTTTTACATGGTGACTATTTTGTTTATGTATAATCTGTTATTAATGTTCTGTGCATTGGTTTAGTTTACAGTTTGGCAGAATTATCTAGCAAGACATAAACGGTGGTAAAACTCGACATGAAATAACAGCAATTTCTTTATGAACACAAATAGTGTCTAGTATGTTCTTTTCCCGGAAAAGCTTTTTTAAAATCTGACGCAATTGTTGTTGATGAACACACATTGTGAATAATTTCTTTACCAATGTTGCCGAAATCAATAATATTCCAGTCCGTTTCTGGTAAATGCAAGTCCCCAGACACCACTATTCTTCCCTCCTGTGTTTCATGCAAGAAATGTATGAATTCCTCTAGTTCATCAGCACTTGACTTTGATGCTCTGTACACTCCAATAATTGTTACATGTTACATGTTCCAGGGTTGTCTTTACTGTCACATTTACATGATCTATAGTACTGTATTATAATTGACCATGTAATAATCACAGCTCTCGTACCAATCTTTAATCATAACAGTCATCTACCAGCCACAACTCTCTTAGCCAGTTCACAAATTCTTCTCTGATATGTCCTTTAAGTCATCTCATTAACTACTTAGTTGTGAAATTAAAAATAAATCCTCATTAGTATCCAAATAATGAGAATCCTTTTCTCCACACAGCCGGGCAATATCTTTTCTCTAGTCTACCATCAGTTCTTCCCAATTTTTTGTAATATCTAAGCAGTTAGCATTACCTTTGTTTTGCTTCAAACTGTTACTGCCAAATCCGTTGTCTTTCTGTAGGAAATAATGGCACCAGGTTCTCCCTTTGTGGTATGCGGTCATAATTCTTGAAAAAAACTCCTTAAAAACAAAAACTCCTTATATTAGCTGCACAACAGAATGGTTCCTCAGCATTTTTCTTGTAGCCTACACAAACATAAAAGTTAGAAATCAGGTGTTTATTTACTCCTTTTCCTGAAGAAATCATGTATTTATTTACTCCTACTGCTGACACTTCTTAACTGGAAGAACCTTATCAATCTTTCTACAAAGATCATCCTTCACATAAATTATAACCAACTTGAATGCTGAATAGTCTACCACTGATTCAAGAGACTACGACAATCTTCATTCTCTGAACAATTAACAGAATATTTTCTTCACACATTTAAAAGACAAAAATGTCACTAAAGATACCCTTCTGGTAAGCCTTATGTTTTCTATACATTTATTTTGTTCTGCAGTTTTTTAACATAATTATCAATATGATTTTTAGGTAAAACATCACAATTTGCTAGTAACAAGATTATTTCTAGAAAATAAAGTATTGCTGCTTGAAGTTTGGAGAAATGTAGAATTGTATACTTCACCAAACATGACTTACCTTCTATCACACTGAAAACAAACACCTGAAAATTGATCCTGTAAGTTAGGGATCTAGGAACATATGTCAGCAATGTACTGTCCTTTGATCATAATGCATCCACTACTGTAAGCAAGTCCTTTTTCACCATATAGCTCATATCTAAAGATATTGCATCTATTAAGTATAATACTCCTTTCAGTATGTACCTGTCCAAACACACATCATAACTGAACTGACCACAACACTTTCTTTCTCAATGAAAAAAACAAGTGCCTAAATCTTAAAAACTATGCAAACTATCTCAAAGCCTTGTCCCCTCTTCTCAGTATCATGCCGTCTACTTAGAGGTGACCTCTGCCTCACTTATAGAGTTCAACAGACCCTATTCTGTTAGACCTATTACACATTAGTAAATCCAATGGTATCATAACTCCTGCTCAAGGGATCTCAGTCCCTTTTGCAAAATTAACAGACCATGTTGTAAAGGTACATTTGTAATATAGAGGTAAAATACTACTTCTACGGAACAGTCTTCCACTCCACATAAAAGTAGTACTTACATAATCTGGATAAGTGGATGGATAATTGCAGATTCACTTCCAGTTTAACACCCCTGCCCCTCTTGGATACGAGAAACATGTAAATGTTTCAAAATATCCTAGTTTGGTCTATCCTGGTTATTTGTATGCAAAATATAGGGGAAAAAACTACCATGGCAGTGTAAAGCAAGGCTTCCTAAGATCACCACACACATCAATAGCCTAATAAGTACCTACGAAGCTATAAGATCACCCCTACTAATTTCAACATCATTCAGGTTGGACTTATTTGTCCCACAGACATGAAATGGCAATCCTGGTTTTCCAATACATTTTACTATGTCAAAAAACAGGCTTAATAAACACAGTGTTTTGATGACTCACCTTCCTTCTTTTTGATATTCATATCTGGCTTATCAAAACCGAGTTTCAGTAAACATACTGAAGCTTCAGTGTGCATTTTCAAACCCGTGCATCTTTAACAGTCTCTGACAGCAATGCTTAAAATTACAATTACAACACCTAGTAGCAAAAGTGAAGTAATGTCAGAAAACGTTATGCATCTGTTGCAGTAAAAGGCCTCAAATTCCTCTTTTACTCTACAAGTGTGACAAGAATGAATAATGAGTTGTCCTTCCATTTGTTTTGTCTTTTTCAACAGTAGTCAGACTATAGGGATAACTGAAACATTTTTCCCTAATAGATGAAAAGATGTGATGTTTAAAAAGGTGATTTTTGTCTGAAACTGTATAGTCCTGATTCAATTGAAGCTGAAACAGTAACACTGCTATATTTATGAATACATTAGGTGCCTCTTCTGTTTCAGATATGCCTTCAGGCATTTGACGACTGAAGATTGAAACTTCAGAGACTTTTTCAACAACTACAGCTTATCACTGGGCTGACATCTGTATTATGGTTCTAAATAAAGGTGGAGAGAAGTCACCCTCAGTTTCCAACATCTATTCATGACATGGTAGCTCATTTACATGAGGCTTTCAGGTTCAGGGTACAGCACTACAAAGAGGTTAAGCAAACCCAACTGGATAAGGACATCCTGCTTATACCACCATCACTATACATGTCCCCATTTTTATTACTGGCCTTTAAGCTTGCCACATTTTTCACTCCTCAGCCCACAAAATGTAACCTTAATTTTTCCAAGTTTGCTTGATTACTGCTGGAGATGACCCCACCCGAGGTAGCTGGGAAATAGACCTAAATGTCCAGCCTTGCTAAGATTGAACACTGCATGGCTAAGACTGAAAGGGCATGTAACTCAACCTGAGATATTTAGGTCATACCTAGAATAACAGTGAGATTTTTCTGGTATCTTACTGTCTGATGGCGTTCCCCACATGAACGCATTTTTTTTCTGTAGGATGCTTGCTTAAAAGGGTCATCAGACCATGGAAAGATGCTGAACCCTGTTTGAAAAGGACTGGCAAAAACTGGTAAAAGACTTCCTACATTAGGAAGATTGCAGTGCAGGCAGGATGAAGTGAATTTTCTAGGTTAGCTGAAGTGTGGTTCAAGCTGGAATCCTATGTAGTATCTTATGATATACATGACTATTAAACAATAAAGGAAAATACAGCTTTCCCTGAAATCTTGTTCTGTTCTCCATTATGTGAAACTGATAATGATGTTAAAAAAGTGCAAATTATAAGAAACCAAACGCATGGACACTAAGCCGGTTCAACCCAAAAAACAAAGTGCACTAAAATTCAAAAACTGAGCCAGCCAATTGAAAGGCAGAATGAACTTTAATAAATTTATTATTAATACTTTTAATAAACAACTTAACAAAAGAAAACATTAAAAAACACAGAAAAATAAAAATGATGAGCACTCTTGCATCAAAAACAAGGTGCTTCATCACTTAAAAAAAGTGAAACAATAGTTTTGCGGACATTATTCAATTTACATCTGAATGAGACCACATTTCTATTCCTCAGTGTGTAAGCTGCCTATATATATATATATATATATATATATATATATATATGGATCTAGGACTATTGAACGAAAGTTCAACAGTCCGAATCCACAACACTCGAACGCACTTTAACGAAAGTGCTTTCACCGAAAAAGCGCTTTCATTAAAGTCCGTTCAAAGGGAGGCCACGGTGGTGCAGTGGTTAATGTTGCTGCCTCACAGCAAGTGGTTCTCTGGTTTGATCCTCGGCTGGGGTGCCTTCTATGCGGAGTCTGCATGTCCTCCCTGTGGTCGCGTGGGTTTCCTCCCACATCCCAAAGACATGCTGTAGGTGGATTGGATATTTTAAATTGGCCCTAGGTGTGAGTGTGTGCATGTGTGTGCCACTTCTGTGGAATGTTGGTCGCCGGGCTGGCAACTCGACACCATAAAACTCCACTGCCAATCATGAGCAGACAGGTGATCTGCTGTGGTGACCCCTAACCAGGAAAAGCCGAAAGAAGAAGAAGATTAAAGTCCATTCCAAAAAAAAACAATCTTCTTTTATTTTTTTATAAATATATAAAACATATATATATAATATATTCAAAACACAAAAGGAACACCCACAGGGGCTGAAACAGCGTAAAAAAGATTCTGCAACCACAAGGCACAGTTCAAATCCCACTGTGAAGCAACGTTGAAGACTGAAACAATAGGCATCCACGGTTGTAAATAATATTGATTTATTGAAATAGAACCACGACTATGTCTCAATATTTCTCAAAGCCCTTTCAAAATTAGCCTGGTGTTGTTCGTATAACAAGTCAGTAGTTATACTTACGTGCAGTTGACCAATCTGTTCCTGTAAATCCGCCAGTTTGATACCATTATTCCGTATAATGGTATCTATCATATCAAACCCTGTTTTATTAAAAAGAGTGATCAGCTCCTGAAAGGCTACAGAGCCTTCGTCTACACCCATGGGTCTCTTCCACACACGCAGACCCATAGGTACTTGGTTCATCTCTTTTGATTTTTTTTTTTTTTTAAAAACAAACTGTCTAACTGCACCGCACGAAACTTGGTGCATAGCTTTTCATACTGGGAAATCTGCTCACTCAAGCGAGGACGCGAAGTTCTTCTCTCGTCGATGCTAACCGCTTCTCCAAACAAGGGAGCCTGGAACCAGGAAGTGATGTCAAACCTCTCCTCGTGCACCCTCCTATTCTGGTCTCCGCTCCTGCTCGTCTCGTTGATGCTCCGCTGTTGCAAAGCCATCACGTTAGCATACGAATTACTCCTAGTTCCTTGACCTGGTGGAATGGATTCCACTGGTGAATGCAACGTGAAAAGCCGCATTTGTGAATCCGTAGGGCTCACCTGCCCACCTTCACCATCTTCCCCATTACCAGTACGATTGTTCATAGTGTAAACTTTAAGTAGCTTGTCTACCACAGTTGCCAGTTCTTTTAATATTATTTAAAAAAATCAAAAGAGATGAACCAAGTACCTATGGGTCTGCGTGTGTGGAAGAGACCCATGGGTGTAGACGAAGGCGCTGTAGCCTTTCAGGAGCTGATCACTCTTTTTAATAAAACGGGGCTTGATATGATAGATATCATTATACGGAATAATGATATCAAACTGGCGGATTTACAGGAACAGATTGGTCAACTGCACGTAAGTATAACTACTGACTTGTTATACGAACAACACCAGGCTAATTTTGAAAGGGCTTTGAGAAATATTGAGACATAGTCGTGGTTCTATTTCAATAAATCAATATTATTTACAACCGTGGATGTCTATTGTTTCAGTCTTCAACGTTGCTTCACAGTGGGATTTGAACTGTGCCTTGTGGTTGCAGAATCTTTTTTACGCTGTTTCAGCCCCTGTGGGTGTTCCTTTTGTGTTTTGACTGTACAGTACTACTGGTGCGGTTCTGTTCCGCTCGAGTGACGTTGAACTATGGATGTAATATTAAAAGAACTGGCAACTGTGGTAGACAAGCTACTTAAAGTTTACACTATGAACAATCGTACTGGTAATGGGGAAGATGGTGAAGGTGGGCAGGTGAGCCCTACGGATTCACAAATGCGGCTTTTCACGTTGCATTCACCAGTGGAATCCATTCCACCAGGTCAAGGAACTAGGAGTAATTCGTATGCTAACGTGACGGCTTTGCAACAGCGGAGCATCAACGAGACGAGCAGGAGCGGAGACCAGAATAGGAGGGTGCACGAGGAGAGGTTTGACATCACTTCCTGGTTCCAGGCTCCCTTGTTTGGAGAAGCGGTTAGCGTCGACGAGAGAAGAACTTCGCGTCCTCGCTTGAGTGAGCAGATTTCCCAGTATGAAAAGCTATGCACCAAGTTTCGTGCGGTGCAGTTAGACAGTTTGTTTTTAAAAAAATCAAAAGAGATGAACCAAGTACCTATGGGTCTGCGTGTGTGGAAGAGACCCATGGGTGTAGACGAAGGCTCTGTAGCCTTTCAGGAGCTGATCACTCTTTTTAATAAAACGGGGCTTGATATGATAGATATCATTATACGGAATAATGATATCAAACTGGCGGATTTACAGGAACAGATTGGTCAACTGCACGTAAGTATAACTACTGACTTGTTATACGAACAACACCAGGCTAATTTTGAAAGGGCTTTGAGAAATATTGAGACATAGTCGTGGTTCTATTTTAATAAATCAATATTATTTACAACCGCGGATGTCTATTGTTTCAGTCTTCAACGTTGCTTCACAGTGGGATTTGAACTGTGCCTTGTGGTTGCAGAATCTTTTTTATATATAACATATATTTTTTATTCAATGCTTTGTACCCTTTCCCACTTCGAACATCATGCCTTCCTCAAACACACTTGGCCCATTTGTTCTCTAGCAGTTGAGGACCCACATCATTCAGATCCACTAGGATAACAGCCATCAGGAGGGGTTATCATATTGGTTGATATTAAGTGAAGTGTGCTCCCAACAATGGCAGCTTATTTTTATAATTAGCTTAACCCCCCCCCCCCCCGCAGGAAAATGAGTTTTGCCTGGTCACCATGGGAAATCACAACACCCACCCAAACAAATGCATGTTCCTGTCCACTCACCAGTAAGAACTACCACCATACAGTGGCTTGTTGGGCCAAAAGCATGTCATGAAAATGCCTACTCCTTCCTGACCCTCATCTAAGGCTAAACGAGAAAGTTAAAACTCCAAATGTTACAAAGAATTAATTGGTTCTCTGATCATAACCAAACAGTATGTTCTCAAAATGGCAGCCAAGATTTAGTTCAGCTACCGAACTTCATTTAGTTTTACCCTCATGGTGAATTTTTCGATGTCAATTTCTTGAAAATGAAACAGCTTGGTTAGGATCAGAAGGTCATTCATAATCACTTGCATCTAATTCTGCTTAACAATGCAGAAATTTTATGAAATCACTATTATCAAAGGGAGTGAATACCTAGTAGCTAGTCCAGCACAGGATTACAGGCAACTGAACTCAGACTGATCAGATTTTATCCTGAGTTACTAAATTCAATGAATGAGGTACTAAGTCAGCTGAAAAGGGTACATGGATGCAACCTTCCTGGACTTAAAAAAAAGGCTTTCAATCGTGTTCTCTTCATAAAGGTGGTAATTGATTAAGCTAAGTAGGCTTACAGTATCAAGAAACAGTAGACACAGGCAAATGATACTCTTGCCTACAAAAGGAGAGTGATCAGTATTGTGCCACAGGGACTGTTCTTGAAATCAAAAAAAGTACTTGGCACATAGAATACATGGGAATGGGTACAGAAACTGTGGAAAAGATAAATAATGCATGGACCTAGCAGAGAGCAAGGCAACAATAGGAAGAAGATGATACCAAACAGTACAATGGTTTCTAAAGCATGTAAGGAAACAGGCAGATGGTGGGATACCATCAATATTTGTAGTATTTTTGTTTATAAAACTTTCTAACAAACTGACTATATGACCAGTCCTACCAAAATGCAGCCAACCACTAGATGCTTAAGCATTGCATGGAGCCAAAGAATGGCACTGAATGACCAACAGGCTGTTAATTTAAATGGGACTCTATAAACACTACAGCTGAGATACCCCTAGGCTGATGAAGACAACACTGGCCACAGGATAAATAGGTCTCTCACTATGCAATCATGACACAAAAAATTTTAAAGTGGCACAGTAAGGCAGCATTATATACTTTTGATTTAAATTACACAAATTTAAGGCTAAGGATCAAAGCTGGTGCACATTTACAGAGAAGTTAAGTATGGTAATAGCTCTTGAATTCTGCTCTTGTGCTGAACGGGTACTGCAGCACAAACAGTACACAAGGAAACCAACTAGCCTTGATCAAATACAATGAAGTGATATAGTATTTTAAAACCTACATAATGCTACCATGCCCAGGGTATGTGCCTGTAAACATATTCTCTTCAGCAGCAGCAGCAAGCACGCTGTGCAAAGAGGGGCCTCAACTGACTGGAGTACTTCCAAAGCCTTCAACATTTACTCTTCATGTACTATACTTAGTGAACACATAAAACATGCCAGTCTTGACAAACTAGCCTCTCTCTCTCAGTACCTTTATTTTCCTTATACTACAGCAAAAAATGATAAATGGACATTTTTGCTGCAGGGCAAGGACTTTGTCCTTTAATTTTTGTTTCCAATGCTGAGTGATTTGACTCCCTGACTATCAATGGGCAAATCTACCCGTTGATATTGACATGTGGATTCCCTTCAACTCCTACACAATTCAATTCCTCAATGACTTCTACTGCACTTTTACAGTTTAAATTTCTTCAGATATTAAACCAAACTCTAGAAAGCCCCAGGAAGCATTTCTGTGAACAATTGAAAAAAAAATATTTTCAACAAGCATTATGGAATTTGCAACACGTTTTCTAAGAGCCTGTTGCTACATGCAATAAGTAAGTAAGTAAGTAAGTAAATAAATAAAGTAGTCACCTCAACTGCAACTATCTGACATTGCCTTAATAAACAAAAGTGCCACACTTAGTTTCACACAGAAGTTGTTTAGACAATAGCAAGCATTTCTTTTAACAGAGTTAATGAAATCATATTAAGAGAGTTTTTAGTCATTTATTTTTTCCTCACATTAATGAAAAGTTGTGTTCTCCTATTATTACAATTCAGGACAAATAAGGAGACTCACCAGTTTATGACTTGGCGTACACCAATCTCTTAACTCACATCAAAATGGTTGGCACTTTCTTGACTGAAACAATAAGTGAGGTCGTCACTGAAAAAACAGTCGGTAAAAACAAAATGAAAACTCCAGCAAAGCTAGAACCTCCACTGAGTGACCTCCCAAACCTCTTGTATCAGAGGCACATGGATATATGCAAATGACCCTTATGAACATCAGGTGTTTCAACTAATTGGCGATTCTGAATGCCCATACCTAGTTTCTTCGTTTTAATGGACAATTTCAGGCCAATAAAGCCAAACACCACTAGCTGTGGATATGCATATTTCGGCCTTGTTATGACCTCATCAGCACAGCACAAGCAGAGTGTTTGACTAAACAATGATGTTCATAAGGGTCATTTGCATATATCCTATGTACCTCTGATATAAGACGTTTGGGAGGTTACTCAGTGGAGGTTCTAGCTTTGCTGGAGTTTTCATTTTGTTTTTACTGATTGGTTTTTCAGTGACCTTCTCATTTATTGTTTTAGTTTGTTGTTTGGAATATTTTTGCAGTGACCCTAATAATAATGGACATCAGCTGGGTATAACAGCCCTGTGTTTCTTATGCTTAGTCAAACACTCTGCTTGTGCTGTGCTGACAAGGTCGTAATAAGGCCAAAATATGTATAACCACAGCTAGTGGTGTTTGGCTGTATTGGCCTGAAATTGTCCATTAAAACAATGAAACAAGTTATGGGCATTCAGAATTGCCAATTAGCTAAAACAACTGATGTTCATAAGGGTCATTTACATAGATTCCATGTGCCTCTGATACAAGAGGTTTAGGAGTTCACTCAGTGGATGTTCTCGGATACAAGAGGTTTAGGAGTCACTCAGTGGATGTTCTAACTTTGCTGGAGTTTTCATATTGTTTTTACTATTTATTTGTTGACTGGGGAACAACACTGATGCCAGTGGACCACTTTCAGATTCAGCACTTCTTGATTCTTTCTCTTTTAATCCCATCACAAAGAAAAATTCTGTGTTTAGGAACCTACCCCCCAAAAAGTGAACTGGCAAAGCAAACATGTGTATGCAGAAGTACATTAGCATTTGCTCTCCAAAATTACCATGTCAATGCTGGCCATATCAAAGCAGTGTTGATTATACGATTGCCACTAGACCCACGTGTGTGTGTATATTATATATATATATATATATATATATATATATATATATATAGGCGGCCACGGTGGTGTAGCGGCTAGCATTGCCGCCTCACAGCAAGAGGCTCTCCGGTTCGATTCTCTGCTGGGGTGCCTTCTGTGCGGAGTCTGCATGTCCTCCCTGTGGTCACGTGGGTTTCCTCCGGGTGCTCCGGTTTCCTCCCACATCCCAAAGACATGCTGTAGGTGGATTGGACACTCTAAATTGGCCCTAGGCATGAGTGTGTTTGTGCGTGTGCCTTCCGTGGAAGGTTGGGCGTCGGGCTGGCAACTCGACACCGTAAAAAACTCTGCTGCCAATCCTGAGCGGACAGGTGATCCACTGTGGCGACCTCTAACCGGGAAAAGCCGAAAAAAGAAGGAGAAGAAGAAGAAGATATGCACACACATACACATATAGAGAGAGAGAGAGAGAGACAGTGCTATAAATGGACATATCTACATGCATGCATTTGTGTCTGATTGTGTGTGTATATATATATATATATATATATATATATGTGTGTGTGTGTGTGTGTGTGTGTGTGTGTGTGTGTGTGTGTGTGTGTGTGTGTGTGTAAAAACACTTCACATCTATCATTAGTAATACTGAACATTTTACAGCTGGCAAAAGTGATATCTAAACTCATTTGATCCTAATAGTGAAAGAAAAAGGAATAACGAGACATAAAAACAATTTTGTATTTCACAAAGCAATCACACATACATACACATACTACTACCAAAAGTAAAGGAAAAAAGCAAGACGCAAAATAATTTTGTACTACAGAAAGAAATCATACACATAAACACACATACACACACAGCCACCATTCTTACCCACTAGCTGTACTTTCTACACAAATAAATCCTTATTTCATTACTTCAAATGTAACACATCATGTATATGGCGTGGAATGCAAAACATAATGTGTGCATCTGTGTGTGAGTGGTGGTGGGGAGCAATCTTGACAGTTATCAAGGAAAAACATGGATCTAAACATCACAGTAGCTGTGCATCTCGAAACAGCATCACCTCAGTAAACAAGGTTAGCCAGATGCTGGTGTCCTGAGGAGGAAAAATAATTTCTGTCATGTTAAGTTGATGGATTGCTTTGGTTATGTTTACAAAAAAGACACAATGTAGAACACTGTGCTCTTTTTACAAAAACCTCTGCAGAAAAGACAATGACCGATAACAGCTTTTAACTCTGCTGTATGGGATGCCAAAAAGTGGAGGTGTAAGACCACTGGATGTACTTTCTCGAAGAGTATGAAGGACAAAGGACTTCTTATCTCAGGTATCTTAATGAGAGAGGCAAAAAAAGTGCTCCTCAAGGACCCCTTTACGTAAAAAATTTCAAAGCATACAATAATGTTACGGACCCGATATTTAAGTGTGATGTTAGGAAGCACCATCAGAAGTGTGGCAGATGCCTACAACAGACTTCCTGCAACAGCAGGGAGAAGCTTCAATCATGTACAAGGCATAGGCAGATACTCAAAGCAAACACAGAAACTGGTGAATAGTAACTAATTTTCGGACACAATCTAAGACATTTATCAGGCAGCAAAACACAGCTGGTAAGATGGACCGGTAGGTTGTTTATAACCCATGCTTTCTGCTTCTATACTGGGCACTGCATTTTGTTTCGTGAATGAACCAATTTTTGTCAAATTCCCCTTCCCCCAAGAGCCAAGAGTCAGTATGTTTTGCCTAAACAGACAGTGTCCTACTTCTCAAAAGCTCCCTGCAGTAATTAGTCCACTGAGGCCCAGCAGTTGTTTTTAACCTCTCCACTTTTTTCACCCTTTTTTTCTTGTCAAATGATCACTGGGAAACTTGCAAGTGGCTGACAATGTTACCATGACAACAGCAGTCAAGCCTTGAGAACAGAACTGAAGATAAATCCTATGTGAATGGTGTTACAGAAGTGGTTAAATTTTAGCACTTAAAAGTGCTAAAAAATGCAGCAGATTATACAGATGGCTGACGAAACCCAATGAAGACATGAAAATTAAACTACCCCCCCAAAAAAAAGTTGAAGGGTGATTTCTGTAAGCAGAATGTTGTTCGTCTTCTGATATTAATGGAACCTCTCTTACTGATGCTCTGTCCCTTTTGTAAAAAGTGCCACAGGTCATGACAGTACAGCCTCGAGTAATATCAGTCAATTGTGCCAACAAAAAAACTACAGGCTATTTCCTGTAGTGTACTCTGGAAAAAAAAAAGAGAAGTATTTCATGGTTTATAAAACACCATTACTGTTCATGACGACCAACGCTAACGTACTCACATGCTGCTTTACTTCGAGCTATTACTCAACTATAACACTAGCCAAAGTGGCCATCAATCATCAGCTTAAACTAGACATCAGCAAGTTTTAAGTGTGTAGTAAGAGCTGTTCTCTTACATCTAACTCCTGTGATGAGCATCTTCTAAGAGAATTTTGTTAAATTTTAAGACTAAAAAAACTGCTGGACTTTAGTAACTTGTCAGCTGGTCTTCACAGCACAGTAAATGTGTAAACTACTTAAAATCCTCTCTCATGATATCACTGTCACCAAGAACACTTAAAAAAACTTGCTACACCCAGCTGTGACTATATTATTCAGGAAGCATGCTTCTTAACCATTCATGTAATGAGAAGATGTGACATCTATGCAGCAGAATGTACATACAGAAAACAAGTACTTAGTTGAGGCCAGAATTTCTTTATCACGATATTCAGAAGGCAAAGTGCTATATGTCTTAAAATGTAACACATGAAAAAATGGGACAACAGGCATAAAGTCTTTATCAGCACTGAACAATTATAAAAAGAAAGTTTTTTATCAACACATTATAAAAAATGTTAAAACACATAATTATTTAAGGTCAAAAATATTTAACAATTTCACATGAAACACAGCTTCACATGAAAGAAGAATCCTAGCAACAGGCCAAAATACGTTTCAGGCCCAATTACAGTTAAGACTTACCTTCCCTTTCATTCTTAGAACACGATTTCGGAAGCAATTAATGGAATTTAAAAAATGCACAATCCATTCTTGTCTCCAATATAAAATAACGTTCAACCCCCACACACCCATAGCCTAAATAATGACCTAAGAAAACATGACCCGAGGCATGAATGTTTGGGAGGAGCACAGAACCATCTTAGAGCTTCCCTTCTGCTCAGACTGTGCTTATTCCAACCTGTCCCTTGTCACTCATTTTATCCCACTGGAACTGCTCAACTGCAGCTTACCAGCCATGTACACATGAAAAAATGTGTCAAGAACCCAACTTTTCGCAGACAGGAGGACACTGAGTAAATGTTACATGAGAAGGCAAAGACATCTGCTATTCGAGGTAGTGGCTGCTGCTAGACTTTCATCATAAAACTGTTTATTTTCTCTCTCTCTCATGCCCAGTCCTGTAGCTACCTAAAGTCATTTCCAGTTGTAGATCTTCAGTACCAGACCATATCAGCTACTCAAACTGCAGGTAAAGGTATCAAGCTACAATGTCAGAAAACACAGGTTTGTGAATGGAGCTTGATAATGGAAACCTAAATTGTGTGTGTGTGTGTGTGTGTGTGTGTGTGTGTGTGTGTGTGTGTGTGTGTGTGTGTGTGTGTGTGTGTGTGAGAAATATGAGTTGTATGAGTTTAAAAGGCTGTTCAGCACCTCATGGAGGATACTCTCAAGTCACATACTCTCTCTTACAGACACTGGAGAGAGAATATAGCACATGTCAAGAGAACTGCAAAGGGCCCACCAGACCACTGGTGGTGAATGTGGCTCACTGAGTCATGTTGTGGAGCCTGTAGGCAACTGAGTGACAACCACCTGACCCTTCACCACATTTCACCCTAACACAGTGCATGGAGGAAAGAACTCGGAGGCTACTGGGGCAGGATGTGTTAAGACATTCCTAGCTGACGTGAAGAAGTGGTCAATCAGGATGGATAAATAAATAAATGTTGTTGTTGTTGTGTCTTTCGGCTTTTTCCCAGTTAGGGTTCGCCACAGCAGAACTCCAGTCCGCTAATGATTGGCAGTAGATTTTTACGTGCCGAGTTGCCGGCCCTGACACACAACCTTCAATGAAGGTACGCCCATTCAAGCATGTCTCCTACACAGAAGACGCTCCAGCTGAGAATCGAACCGGAAAGCGTCTTACTGTGAGGCGACAATGCTACCGCAGCACTACCACCGCAGTAAATAAATAACAAAAATATAACTGCTGTTCAGACAGCACATTTTCTGCAGCATAACTCCCCCCGCAATCCTGTACTGCTTTTTAAAATTTTTTATACACCATAAGGATAGTGGGTGGCGAAAGCCAAGGTACCTTTTTGGCTAGGCTTATATAGGCCCTAGGGCCAATAGCCTAGTACCTACCTATGAACCTATATTCAAAATGAAACGCTGTACAACTACAATAAAAGAATTTTAACTGCCATTAAAGTTAGAAGCTCTTATTTGATCTGTTAGACTGGTTAAGCTGTTATCACAGTTCATCACAGTCACACAGAAGCTACTACATCTTCAGTGTGGATACTCTGCATATCAGACTAAAAAGACTGGATACTTTGGAGCCATCATAAGACTGGATACTTTGGAGCCATCATTTCGCTATAGTATAACTGCATTCATAGCGTGAATATCTTGTAAGTGAATCTAATTGAAGTACTGGAAATTTGTGCTATATATGTTGTACCTTTAAATGTTTTATATCATTTAACCACACTACATATTTTCCAAGAGAACTTTACTTCATTGGCCATTGTTGTACAGCGTTTCATTTTGAATATTGTTTTTACTTGTTACTGACAGATGTACTTCAGCGTTAAGAGGTATGCTTTCTTTATTACCTATGAACCTATGATAGTGTATGTAGTTGGCTGCACTTAACAACCACACTACGTCAAGTCCTGATTTATCGACAGAAAAGAGTGAGAAAAGCTGGACTTGCCCTCCTGCAGGACCTATGTTAAAACCAGTTTTGGAGACTAACTGGTTTCGGTTTCATTAGATTGTGATCCATGGGCTGCGACTCATCAATATGTAAAATGACAAAACAGAACATCATCATATAAATGCTCACACACGTGCATCTAGAGACAGACTTGTATATATGTACACATTTATGTACACTTGTTTGCATGTGTATGAATACATATGTGTGCCAGTGTCTTTACATACACACACATGTATATATACATGTGTGTGTGTCTTTACACACACACACACACACACACACACACACGTATATATACATGTGTGTGTGTCTTTACACACACACACACACACATGTATATAATATATATATATACATATATATATATATATATATATATATATATATATATATATATATATATATATATATGGGCCTACTGTATAACTTCGAAAATACACTTCTTCGAAATTACACAAGTTGACACTGGGTTACGCAAAAATGCAATTAATCTAAAGTGCACTTTCGCGAAACCCGCTTCAGCAAACGGGCTACATACTGCAGTTTAGCGCAGTAGTCACGGACCTTAGGGTTAGCGCACGGGTCATGGTAAGAGCATAACTAGTAGGGCTATCCCCTTACCATGACCCGTCCCCTAACCCTAAGGTCCGTGACTACCGCACCACAGTGGAAGACATAGAAAGTTTTCCTACTGTCCTCCACTGTGGTGTGACACGTTCGCAGAAGCAGTGTTCGCAAAAGTGCACTTTCGCTTAACTGAGCGGTCTACTGCTTTTTTTCGAATAAGTGGTATTCGATTAAAAGCAGTAGGCACACACACATGTGTATGTATAGATATATATATATATATATATACACACACACACACACACACACACACACACACACACATAAAAACAATATTTACACACATATATATATATATATATATATATATATATATATATATCTGTATGTATATTATTTAATGTGTCCCTATCAGATTATCAAAGTTTCAAAACTTCGAACATCATATGGCCAAGACCATATGATTGAAGTTTTGAAACTTCAAATGTTTTGAACGGAGATCACTACACAGCACGGAACGGGAAATTTACAGTTTTCCCCTCACTGTAGTGCAATCTCGGAGTTGGTATATTTAATTAGCTGGGGGTTTGCCCCCCCCCCCTTCAAAAATATAAAAAAATAATTTTTTCTTTTCTTTATTTTTTTTCTGATCATAGCTCTCAACCAACCAGAGACAAATCTCAACAGAATCAGGGAAAATCTAGAAATAAATCAGGGACACTTTTAAAATACTAGTATTATTAAATTGAGACACTGACGGAACAAGATAATGTGAATTACTATACATTTTCTGAAGTAAAAGAAGTATATAACTCAAATTACTGTCATTATTCAGTATAATTCACCATCTTTTCTCCAAAAGTCATCAAGTTAAGGAGGGATTAACAGGGACAGAACTACATCTTGATTCAAAAATCAGGGAAAGTCGAGAGATATTCTCCTGGTGCACAATAGTCCAAGCCCCTAGCTGAATTTAAGGACTTCCTCCAGAAGAAAATCCCACTGGTGAAAGGTTACACCAGGGTATCCCAAATTGTGAGAAGCAAAGAGCACAGTAGTAGTGTGTGTCTAATAAATGGAAGAAAAAATAAAAATCTGACAGGTATTACAAGAACGTGCAGCCAACAAATAAGTATGCCACAAGGCTGGTACACTAAGTTAACAGTGAGAACTACCAATCTGTAGTCATGCTGCAAAGTTCTACACCAAGCTGCAGCCTTTACAGGTCAGTGCCAAAAAGCCTGAAGTAAAGTGTATTTAAGTAGTTCAGATTTAAGGAGAACAAAATATGAAACATCATGACATTTTCCTTAACAGCTCAAGATCTGAGCAACATTTCTCAGAAGGAAATAAGAAACCTGACTACAGACAACACCTTGTCCTAAAATGTCAGCTTTTCATCAAGGATAATCCCAAAATTCCTCATCTTCAACACTAACCAGAGTCTCTCAGTGATGTGGATTGTTATAGGTTCATAAGTAGGTACTACGCTATCTGCCCAAAGGCATTTATAAGCTTAGCCAGAATGTATTGGCTTTCACCACCCCCTTAGATTAGTTCCCTGTGCCTCTGTCCAGCAGAGCCACTGAAGTGATCCCTGGGGTAAACTTTCTGTTTCCCTCCATAAAGGACTTAAGAATGGAATCTCTTTAAGAATGTCACGAATAACAAAGCCCAGAGTTCTGGATTATATATTTCAGACAATAGCATTTCAACCACTGAAAGATGCAACCCAAAATGTTCACAACAGAACTGACAACTGCCTTGTGCTCCTGTGGAAGGGGAAAATAAAAGTTTGTACTAATCTTTATAGACCTAAGATCAACCACTGTTACTGTAGTGCATATAGAACGCTTGACTTTGAACAAACGCGTATTTTGCACATTTGCATGTCAATGATCCTGCTCCAGTAAAGAAAGAAAAAAAAATAAAAGTAAAACATGTATCAATTTACTTTTTGGCCCATATTAAATCAAACGAGTAATTTCCTCCAGGTTAAATGACGTATACAAAAAAGTCACTTATCACAAGTAAATTAAAAAAATAATTTAAATGACAAGTTAATATAATAAACTGAAATCTACATATCATCTGTATTTATCCAAAGAATAAACAAAATCATGTTTTCCCTTATTATAAGCCTTATTTTTTAATTTTTTTTGTTCTTTATATTTTTCCATTGGCCTGAATACATTCAAAACTGAACAACTTCCTAAATGAATAGTCTTAACCACAATAAAAGAAACAGCTATATTCTCATGTGTTTTCACATCCTCTTTTCATCCTGACGTGTTTGTTAAATTATTGTAATAACTCCTATAGCATTTTCCCCTTGTTTGTCTCCTTCGGCTTTTCCCGGTTAGGGGTCGCCACAGCGGAACTCTGGTCCGCTAATGATTGGCAGTTGATTTTTACGTACCGGCTTGCCAGGCCTGATGCACAACCTTCAACAAAGGTACGCCCATTCACGCATGTCTCCACGCAGAAAACGCTCTAGCTGAGAATCGAACCGGACAGCGTCTTACTGTGAGGCGACAATGCTACCGCAGCACCAAATGTGTAAAAAACTAAAGTTAACACATGCAGAAGAGACTAAAATACATAGTAGATTTGCTATACAATTTCCTGGCTGCTACATCCCTACTTAGCCTTTTATCATTTTGTTAGAGTTTGACAAACAGATTTATTCTTGCTGTTCTCTGTCTGTCCAGCTCAAAGACTTCACACCTTCAGAACGTCTGTTTTAGTCTTACCCTCTCAAGTTGTTTCTCCATTGTCAAGTCAGTGTGTGGCTCGAATGTGCAAATACGTACATAATGAGCCACACAATGTAGATGCCACTGGTCAACCGCTGATGGTCTGAATGATGCATACAGTGCAGACTGTTATCAACAGTTCTAGGTTTATTGATGCCTTTTCAAAGACAAGTTCTTTAAGTAACTGTTTGAGGTATGCCTCCCTAAAGGAGCTCTGAGGGCTCACATATTACATCTGTGAAGATCCTAACTAAACTGTTTACCTGAAGCATAAAATCTCCCACCAAATTCTATCTTGTTCATGGCTTCCAACAGTACATCAATCACCTCTTTCTCCTGTGAACTTAAAGGTCTGAATGATGTCTCTTCTACTCATGGACTGTCTGTAACAAATGCCATGTCCCAATACAAGAAAGCGCATAAGTATAACTATTACCATAACATCTTACACCAAAGGTCAAAAAATGACTCTAGCTGTGTCATCAGACGTAAGGCCATATATTGATACACAGGTCAACAGAGGTATTGTGATGTCAAATTGCAACTTGGCGGTCAGTGGGGTTAAACGACTGACCAGTCCTGAAAAAAAAGCACAGTGAGATATACTCAGTACTTGCTTCAATATGTCAAAGAGTTAAACTCCCATCCCCAGAGGAGCTTATATCTTATGAAGGGACATGGAGTCTGAAATGAATTCTGTTCAAGACATTAATAACGGAGGAGATTGCAAGCAGCTATGGCCAAAATGTAGCTGGTGCTTGTCACTGCAATAATCTTAGGGCACCCTGTAGGACACCAGAAATTAAGGAAGACAGGTGAAAAAAAAGAGGTCTTCCATTCAATGTTGACAAAAGAACCTGTGGATTTGACTGACTGGATCTGACAAGCTAGGAAAGAAGCAGGTGCAGAAGTTACCAATATGAAGGTCTGGGTATCTCAAGAATTTTGCAATGTCAAGGAGAATGTCTTTCAGTGACTCTCAAACAGATTCTGGCAAACTATCTGGTGACTCAGAAGGGACAGCAGAATATTTCCCAGGCTGTTCTCAGCAATGGTTTCAACTGGGGCCATTATCAAAGAGGTAAAAGAAGCACTCTGAGGAATTTCTGAAAGCAATAGACATGCCTTCCTCTGAGCTAATAATACTAGAAGCAAACAATTACAAATAATTCATTTTAGTAGATGATGTCACTGCAGTGAAGGTGTGGGAGTGGATGATTGCTAATTTCTGCTGTTAGCATGCCTTTTCAATGCTGCATGAAAAGCTGGGACAATACCTCTGGATTGGCAAAGTGGGGAGCAATCCCTATTTTCAAAAAGGGGACAGGAGGGTATGCTTCAACAATACAGATATCACATTCCTCAGTTTCCCCTGGCAGAGCCTACACCAGTATGCTGTAAAGAAAAGATTGCCCAAGAGTTAAGCCTTTGATTCAGGAAGAGCAATGTGGATTGTGTTTTGACTTGGAAAGAATAGATAAATTCTCTCGTCCTTGCACAAACATATTACAGGGGGTAAGAGAAGTTTGCCATTACTATCTTTGTGTGTTTTGTGGAGTTCAAGAAGGTACAAATAGTGTATCCTGAAATGTCATGATCAAAAGGCACACAGTAGTGGGGTCCACTACCACTACTGTGTGCCTTTTGATCTCTGTATTCAGGAGTAAGAGTTATGTCTCAGTCTTCATTTGAACCATTTAAGGAGAGTTTAGGGCCCTATCAAGAGTATTTATTTATTTTATTTTATTTATTTATTTCCAGTTTGATTACCGGGGAAGTCCAATTTTCTTCAAAAGCAAATACAATAAAAAAAAACAAAAAATACAAGTAAAAAAAAAAAAAAAAAAACAAAAATAATTACAAAAAAAACAGTTACAAAAAAAAAAAAAAACACACAGTACATCAAAGTAAAATCATAAAGGAAAGGAAGATAAAATAGATTTTCAGTAGTTTCCCTTTGCAGCAAGTTTCAACTGTCTGTAATGAAAGAGATCAGAAAGAGGAAATCAATTTACATTACAATATTTACATAGGAGAGAGAGAAAATACTTACTTGAACTGTAGCTTTAGTTTGATTTCTAGTAGCAATGGAAAGATAATAGTTTTTTAATATAGATTGAAAAGGATATAGAGGGTTATAAGGGTAGTTATAAAAATTAAAAAAGGATAAAAAGGGAACAGAAGAATGTTTTTAGAAGACAAGTAAGAGAAAAGTTGAGCTTTGGATGTTGAGAGTTAGATGATGTTTCTAAGAAGGAGGAGGAGAGAAAATTTCATTTCCAAGAAGAGAAGAGAGAGTAGGAGGAATTTTGGCATTGGATTTTTATGGTGGATGGCAATAATTTTTTTGGTCAGATCTTAGAGATCTGTTTGTGGGAGGAAGGAGGAGGACTATTTATTAGGAGCTGGGCATTTATCAGGGTAGATTTGTGAGCAGTGGTTAGTTGGAGATAGGTCTAGGTAGTTAGGGAGTTCTAGCCAGTTAGAGTTCAGAGTTTGTAGGGCAATGGTGAGTAGAGGTTTTAGATTTGGTTTGCAAATTTAGAGATTTTATTATAGCAGAGAGTAGACCAATCAAGTCATCTTGATAACTTTGATAACTGTGACTGGTCTGGGATGGCAGAGGTTATTATGTATAGAAGATGTTGTCAGCATGGTAAAGGTGGGACCCGGATGGGGCGTAGGCAGTGGGCGTAAGGGAGAGAGGGTAGAGTTTTTTTCCATCTGCTTCTGAGAGATCTCTCTCTGCGCTGAAGAGAAGAGAGAGAGAGAGAGAGGAGAGAGAGATTTGATAGATGAAAGAAAAGGTGTTTGTGAGAGATGGTGTCAAAAGCTTTAGAAAGATCTACTAGTAATCCAGAATTTGACTGTTTTCTGAGAAGGAGTAAAGGATAATAAATGAATGGTGCTGTGCTGTACCCAGATGTTGGGGTGGTGGGTGGAGGTGAGGAGGTGTTAAGAAAAAAGAAGGCATGAGTTGGTGGTGGTTTTTTTTTTTTTTTGATTTTTTGAAGGGTGAGAGTAGGCAAATTGGGGAAGTGGAGATATTAGTATTTTGCCTCCTATCAATTAAGATGCTGATAGGGAGAGATACCATATCAGCCATTTAAGGAAGGAAGGAGGGATGTGTCAGGGGGCATTAGAGCATGGCTTTATAGTTTTTTTAAGCCTTTTTTAAATTTTATAAATGTGGTTGAAACAGGTTTCAAGTTGAAGAGAAAGGAAGCATTTAGGAGGGGTAGATTGAAAGGAAAGGTAATTGGATTTGAGTTATTGAGAATTATTTTTATAGAGGATTTATAGATATTAAAGAATTTATTAAAGAGAGCTTAGATCTGTGTCAGTTATACTAGGATCTGATCAGGGCATATTTTATTCCTGGATGATCCTGGATGGAGAATTAATGATTTCAGAACTGTTTGGGTTCTTGTTATGGTTGGACTGAAGTTTATTGTAGTAGTTTTTCTTGTCTGGGTGTATTGGGATGAACATTTTATTTTTTTTGGTATAGCTTCAGGATTTTGTCCCTTTGATGCATGATTTGTTTTTTGTTTTGGGATAGCCAAGGGCAGAGAATAGCTTTGACTCGTTTGTTTCTTGGTGGGGCTGGCGTTTAGTTGTTTAAAAATGTTTGAGAAGATTGTGGGGTTGAAGTTGCTAAGATTACGAGGTGTGGATGTATGTAATGTAGGTATTGGGTGGAGTTAGCTGAAGTGTTGTATGAAAGGGAAGTGGATGGTCACTGAAGGTCAGGGATAGTGCCAGAAAGAATATTTTTTTAGGGATGGAGACTAGGATCCAGTCAATGATGGATCTTTCTATTGAGGCCCAGTAAAGAATATTTTCAATAGTAGCGTTGTCACCTGGGATATGTAAAAGGAGATAATGCAGATGTTTTTGTTAGCAGGGGGCCAGGGTTGGGGTGAATAAATATCGCCAGATAAGACTAGTCATTTTGGGGGTAAATAGTCTTTTGGGGTTTATGAGTAAGAACCTGTTAGGGGGAAGTGGAAAGATATGTTGTTGTAGTGGGTAGATAGAGATGGTTGTGGGTGAGTAAAAAATGGGGGGGGGGGAAAAGAAAGGATGTTGGAAGTATTTGCAGAGAGAGGGAATATATATGTGATGAGATAAGAAGGATTGTGATAGGTTAAATTGGCAAGGAATGAGGGGACTTTTGATTAGTTAATATGGTGAGGGAGGGCTTATGAGATAGGAGGAGGTGCTGAGGGGGGCGGGTGGGTGGGGGGGGGGGGGGTAGGGGGGAGTGAGTGATGGGAGGCAAAAGCAGAGAGAAGTTTCAAAGGAAGGAGAAATGTGAGGAAAAAAGGACTTGTTATCTTTCTTGTCCATGATTTCTATGGGCATAATACCAAGGTACAGCCAAGGTTTGAAGAACAACCACTGTGGGCATGTGAGAGCTGGATCTCTGCTGGCTGAAGATGACGCTTTACTCTTAACCTCAAGTGCTATAATCTCAAGTGAGTATGAATGAGACTAGAAATCATGTTCACTCTAGGAAAAGAGTGGCTATTCTTTGAAAGCAATTGGAGAATACATATCGCAAAGCACACAAGCTTAAGCACCTTGGAGTCTTGCCTGTAAGTAATACTAGCTGAAGTTGTTACTAAGTGCTCCACATATTCCCTTTTTGCTCCACATTATAAGAGGGAGTGTTACACATTTTGAAGATGGAAGGTTGAGAGATATGCTCCCAAGTAAGCTTTAAGTAAGTTATGTTATGAAATACTAACCAAGGAACATGTACTAGAAAAATTAACTTACATATTTATCACTTTCACAAATAAAACTTCTTCCATATTTATTTATTTATTTTTTTGTGAAGCATCAAGCTCTGGAATTATGCCCACTGCCCCTCTCGTTAGGCAAAGTGTGGTGACATCACTGTGGGAAATAAATAACAGTTCATGTGTTGTTCACACTACAACAATACTCCCTTGGAACCTTTAACATTTTTCTCCGGCACTAAATCCTAAGTTCTCTCAAGGACTGTAGACTGATCTACTCGGCAATGCAGAAAAAATGGAGAAGTCAACCATGTCACAGAGTAAAACAGGAATATAACTCAGTATCAAAGATACAATCTGCAACATGTACAATATTTACAAAGCATATCGGTAACTAGTTTTCTATAAGATATTACTCTTTAGCAAACCAAACTCTGAATTACACAGGTATTTATTTAGCTGTTTTTTTTTTGTCAGTGTGATTCTCTTTGTAGCAGTCTTAATTTGTTTACCCAAGATCCACTTTAGTTCTGTAATTTGAATCTGGTAGATATAAAGCCACCTTGGTTATGGCTGGTTTTCACATTGATATCATTCAGCGGCATACGGACTACTTAAAATGTTAACAGAACAGCAGGTTTTGCATTAACGTGAATTTTCTGAACAATAAAAATTATGGAACTTTAATGTCTGTCATGACTGACTACTCCTCGGTGATTTATCACAAAATCAACACAATTTTATGAGGGATGCGACAAAAATATGAGACAAAATCAGGGACTCCTGAGAGGAATGTTAGTCACCCTTGAGCTGTATGTGAACTGTCCATCAGCTATATAATTTAATTGAATTACATCAGTTAACTTATTCCATATGGTTTAAAGGCAGAAAAAATGTCAACTTGCCATCTACAATTTTCTTTTGTGACTTGATTCATAGATATATAAGGAATCTTTTCTAGCTATTCTTAGTATAAACTTCAAATTCTTGCCATTAACCTGCAACACTCCTGGGCTCTGGCCGAAAAGTCTATTTTAAATAATTCTACTATCCAGTTAAACTTTAATAACAACAACAGCAGCAATAATAATGATGCAGTTTACAGAAGAAATATGCATTGGAGTAACTTGCTTAACAACTTAACTGTTGATTAAATCAAACTGTTGAAATGTCAAAAATGGTTACCACATTTACATAGTAGCTAAGAAAAAGCAATAACTGAATTAAGGAACACTAAGGTTAGAATGTTCAGTACTTAACAGCAAACGCTTTAATGAAACAGCTGTCACCCAACGCAAGATGTTAACAGTCTCATACACAATTAAGGAAAACTTTACTCCTACACGGAAACAACTCCACAAACACTGAAATATACAAGACTGCTGCATGTTGTCAGCTCTTCCATCACTGATAGAAAGTGAAATACAAGGGGGGGGCTGCAGGACAAGGGGTTCATCGGCTGACTATAGCAAAAGATACATATGGGATCTGCTAGACAAGCTACAACACTGTTTCTCCTTTAAATGCCACAGCTTCACTTGTTTACCACTATTGAAATAACATTCCATAACTGAGTCCAAGTGCATTAGAAAAGTTAAGAACCGCTTTACTGTGATTCAGTGGCTTTCCCTTGAATATGCTCTAACAAGGAGGCAAACTGCAGAAGAAAAGCCTACTTACTGACATTTAGCACCTCTTTATGTAGAAACATTTCAATTTTAGTGTCAAAAATGCACCTTTTACTAGCTGTTATGCAATGGAAAATCAATGCACAGGTAACATCCATTTTACACCCAAAGAAACTTGCAATGCAGCTTTGAATACTATGCATTTTCTATATTAGAATTTTTGTTTGGAGATGCATTACAAACTCCTCCAACTGGACTGTATCTTTCAGTACTGAAGTATATTCTGACAGCATGGATCTGATCTTACCCCATAACCACTGCTGTGCAATGAACTAAAGTGGACTCAGAAGGACACTGCAGGCATTAGACATTAAAGTTACACAAATACTCATACTGCCATTCTACTAGCCAACTCAAAGATCCTTTAATTCTAAGTAATACAGTGGCAAGAGCAATAAACTGGAATATGGGGACGCTAGTGACCATTTCAGAGTGTGTCAAGCAATTGACTGAATTTCAAAAATCAATAAAAATTACCATTTTTTTCTACAAAAATAATTCCCTTAGGACTGATAAGCTTAGAAGCAGCATGTCATAGTCAATGCATGTTTCTGTTAGCTATATAGTTAGCAATAAATTCTGAGTGAAACAAGAACATTTTGGAAATGAAGATGAGATATGAGAACTATGTTACTGCTCATTGTTAGAAGTGGTCAAGGCTGAGGAGTGTAGTGGGATCTCACATGGCAATAGCAAAGTAAGATGCACCAGTGATACATATGGGTTCAAGAATTGTTGATGCAAAACAATTAATTACAAAATAAAAAAGTACAGAACATGCAGAATGTATAATTTAAGTTTCAAATACACATGCTTAAAGACCCGATTTACCAAATGGAGCAGAATTTACATCTAAGATATAAGGGAAATTTAGGTGATTCTAATTCGTTCTAATTGTCACACTCTTGAACCCTGTATATATGCTGTTATCATTTACTCTGTTATACTCAGCTTCATAAAGTATTATATTCTTGGTAAAGGTAAACTACACAGCCTTAACTATATACCTCGGGGTTCTTCAGTGCACAGTAAGGAAGACAAACTCAAGTCAGGAAATGTAATTTGCTTTCCACGTTATGCAAACAACACAACTTGTCAATGTGTGCCCAAAGACGTCTTAGAATTTCTTGCTTATTGGTCTTAAAGTGCTTCATTTACAGATGCCTTCAGTCACCTCTCTTTTCAGAATTTCTTAAATGGGTCTGGATAAACCTCCCCAACTGAAATATCTTCACTATAGTTAAGAATATGACCCTTAACATGCATTTCAGTGATTGCCTTAAATAGCAAAGCAAACACCTTCACTTAGATTAGCTTTTCCTTTGAATCCAGGTGTTTTTTTTTTCTGCTTGACACAGCTGTCTCCCATGCCACACGACATGGTTAGAATGTGTCTGAAAATGCTTCAAATACCAATAGTTAATAAGTTATCAAATTACTGAATTAAAATAAGCACACATAAAGAAATAACGAAATAAACAGTATGGTTTAAAGGCAGGAAAAATGCCAGCTTGCCATCTACAATTTTTTTTTGTCATTTACATCTACACAAGTGTAGATTAAATGAGATTCCATGCAAACAGCTCATCATGAGACAGACAAAAAAACCCACATACATAGAAAGACAGTTTAAAACAACATATAAAAATACTACCACCATCCTGTAAATCAACTCTACACTTAAGTATATAGCTACATATATTCCTAGAAATGCGCAATTGTTAAGATACTAAAACAGGGGTGGCCATGGTGGTGCAGCGGTTAGCATTGCTGCCTCACAGCAAGAGGTTCTCTGGTTTGATCCTCGGCTGGGGTGCCTTCTGTGCGGAGTCTGCATGTCCTACCTCTGGTCGCGTGGGTTTCCTCCGGGTGCTCCGATTTCCTCCCACATCCCAAAGACATGCTGTAGGTGGATTGGACACACTAAATTGGCCCTAGGTGTGAGTGCGTGCATGTGTGGGCCTTCTGTGGAAGGTTGGGCACCGGGCTGGCAACTCGACACTGTAAAACTCCACTGCCAATCATGAGCGGACGGTGATCCGCTGTGGCGACCCCTAACCGGGAAAAAGCCAAAAGAAGAAGAAGAAGTTAAGATAATAAAACAAACATCTGGCAGGAAAGTTCCAGTAACAGTATTGCACCTAAACCATGTAGCACATTATGCGTGAATAAGGGCATAGCAGTAGCACCTGAAAAAAATATATTGCACCTGGCTTAGTAGTATAAATTAAAATGATTGGCTGGGCTTAATAAATAACAGATAAAATAATATCCCACAGTGAATGGGAACTCCCAACGTCCTGACCTGTCAATGATCAGACCTAATGTTGGAGTTAAGAAGTCTGATCACCTTCAGACAAAAACTGTCTTTGAATCTAGTTGTCCTGCATCAGATACCATGATATATTTTACCCGATAACAGGCTCATAAACAGAACGTTTGCAGGATGAGATTTAAACTGCACATTTGCTTCTAAATATTAACCGTCCATTCCCCAGACCTGAACCATCAGATAAACGTTGGCTTGGGCTTGGGTCTTATATTTCTGACATAATTCTGAGACTCATACTACCTAATACCAAATGCCACTACAAAAACAAATGACTCCAGTGATAAACAAGACAGTTCAAAAAAGAGACAGATAGCATAATTTACTTCTTTATACCCTGCCATTTTTCTAGATCAATTCCAAGATGCATATTTACAAATTTTACTTGCCACCTCTGTGTTTCTACACTGTCTAAAGTGTGTGTGTGTGTGTGTGTGTGTGTGTGTGTGTGTGTGTGTGTGTGTGTGTGTGTATGTGTATCTCTCATAGACAGCATGCCTATTCATACAATATGCCTGTTCTACATCAGAACAAGGGAAATAATAATATGTAAGCAGATTTTACTAGCACGGGTGGCAGTCATTACCATGCATGTATTTCATGAAAAGAATTAAACAACAAGACCAGCAGTGACAAATTTGGAGCTGACCACAAGCAGTATGGTCTATATACCTATTTTTTATTTGTCTCCTCTTGCAATTTATGTACTTGTTTTAAAAATGCAGACTGGATCAATGGTCCTTTTTCATTCATGGCCCATTATAACTGGGGGGAAAAACAAGAATAGTAAGCATAATAAAAATGTCAGTAGTAAACTGAAATGCAAAACAATAAATTATGTTTTTCGTTCCACCTCTCCCTTCATTTTCAGATAAGAGGCATCTGTGAGTGGACTACACCCAATCTCAAAAAACATAATAAAAAAAACAGCAGGTTAGTTATGGAAGTTGCCTTGAATCAGATTGATAGTAAGCTTACGTATAATGACAGTCAGCTTGCATCTTCACAAAAAGCCAGCCATATGATCATGTGCTGTTCTATTTTTTCCATTACTCTCACCATGGGGCTAACCCATAATACAGGACTAGATACAGAAAGACAGCACTAAACCCCTCAATATTCATTCTCTCCCCTGGGTTATTCCTCACAAAGACTGAGGCTGTTTTTTCATAAAAGTGGGTAAATTCAACACTTCCCTTATATTAAACATTACAGTCGATGAGTAAGGTACTGTGGATCTTGTGGGGATTTATCATTTTGAAAAAGTCACTTTCACATCTTAAAAGTGTGAATATCAAATGTACAGGGCTACCTTGTTTTTCAGAAAATTCACGTTGTGTTGGTAAACTGTATATGCAGTTAGTACCTAAGTGTATCACAATTCTGTTCTACACCTAATTAAATAAAAATAATACATACTAATCTGCCTCTTAAAGGTTTGTTAATTGTTTTTATTCTGGATTATGTTTTTGTGTTGTCCTCATAAATGTTCATATGTTTTTTTTTTCTATGCGGCATACAACTTTTTCGCATGGTATGCTATGAATATGTCAAAAAACGCAGAAAGTGAAACACAAGTAAACTCCAAATCACCAAATGAAGAAAGAAAAACTCCAAGCCACAAATAATGTAGTTAGTGCTTTTGTTTACTATACTGAGCAAACTTCATCAGACAAACCAAACAATACACATAAATGCTTATATAAGAAAAGTTCATGACATCATCAAAATTCAAACTAAAAACTGCCCTCATTTAAAACAGCAATCGCAAAATGCAATAGCTGCAATAATAGTATATGTCATTCATAATAATCATCCTAAAAGGACAAAATTATGTACGGAGGTTAAAATATATTACCAAAAACACCATTAGGTATGCAATTATAAATGTTAAAATTCAATCATAAGAAAAATTTTACATATATGAAATTGAAATATGTACAAAGGAATAATAAAATGGCACCAACCTAATAGAGTCAAACCAAAGTATAGTAAAACCCGAAAATTATCTATCCAAAGATTTCAACTTAAGAATACTGGAAAGACTATCATTAAGTCCTGGGGGGTGTGCATTAAGTCTTAGCTGCCAGGCTAATTCTTTTTCATTAAGTCTCAAAGATAGTGCCCCCCCCCCTGTCATCCAAGCCTATCTTATCAATAGCAATGAAGAGAAATTCATGAGTAGGACTGATCTTCACATGTCTAGCCAGTGCTTTGTTTAGGTTCAATTTGCTAATATTATACACATGCTCATAAATCCTATGCTTCAGGGGCCTCTCCGTCCTGCCAATATAAAAAGCTGGACAATTCTGGCAAGTACTCAAATAAACAACTCCCTTTGACTCACAATTAAACCTCCCTTTTACAGAATACCATTGTTTACGTACCGTAAAGGTACTAGTAGTTTTATTGTTCGGTTTGTCTGATGAAGTTTGCTCAATATAGTAAACGAAAGTGCTAACTTTGCATTATTTGTGGCTTGGAGTTTTTCTTTCTTCATTTGGTGATTTGATGTTATGAATATGTGTTAGTCCAGTAGAAAATCACAGTTAACAAAATAAAATAAGTAAATAAAACAATATTAACAAGTAAACAATTCTTGAAAAAATATGCTTACTTTGAGTATCACACACCTCTAAAGCAAAAGGAGGATTTTCTGAGTGATGGATACCCCCAGTAAATGCCAAATGATGCTCAAAATAGACTTCTTACCATGACTGTGGGTAGCCTGTAGTGCCCAGCAGAGGAAGGACACTGTTACATACCTCTCAACTTCCTACTAGCACAACAAATCTAAACAAAGCTAAACATAAGGAGGGACATATTTTAAATATTGCTCTTTTAAGCTCTGAAAGCTGTTAACAGGACTTGTATTAGCACGCGTCTTCTGAATGACATGAAGATTGAAAGTTAAACTCAATTCTTAGTGGTTTGCCAGAAAACCATCAACTGCATGAGAAAGAGACCAAAAATAGGAGGCAAACATCTGGACAGTTGAGAGGTATATATACCCAAAGTATACTTAATGCAAAGCAAGGAATCTCCTCTTCCACACAACTTTAATTCAAAAAAGTAATATATAAAATCTTGCATTCATTGCTTCTTAAAAGAGAGTACCACTGTTAACAGGTATTTGCAAAATCACAAAAAGCAGACAGAGGGTGTAAAATCACTTCAGATTGCAAAGGTAAATAACTCTGATAGAAAAAGGTCCAGAGGCCCATTTTATCTCAAAAATAGTCTCAATTGCTCGGAGTTACCTCTTATCTCAAACATTTTCTTTCCCTTTCTATACTGCTATTTCAGTGTTTAAATCCTGGAAAGACCATTACTTTAGCAGTTCAAATACCTTGCTAACAGCTGTTTTTTTATAAACAGTAACATTAAGTATTCTTTGATCTTCCACTGGCTTTAGTGACTTCTTTTTATTTTTTATTGTATCCATATAAATATAAAGATAAAATACTTATTTAACACCTTACTTATCCTATACAAGTATGCAGAACAAACCGTGCAAATGAATAAAGATGTCAAGGGACATATTTTGAGCTGTGATTACAAGGCTCTGGGGAGCACCAGAGTCCTTGGAACAAAGGCAGAGATGCTAGACCCAAATGCATGTTCTGACAACTGAACCTTTTAAGACACAAAATACATGTGCTGGCAACTGAATATTTTAAGACACATGCTGAAGCAATGTGACAGATGGCTTAATATCTGAGATTCTGACTCAGTAAAGGCCACAGACGAGACCAACTCATACAAAAATGCTTATAGCTATGCCCAGATCCTTTATATCACCATATGGCTGCTTTTCTACCAGCCACCAAGTCAATACACATTGCATTTTTAAAGTGGCAGTCTACAGGCACTTTGTCTGCAGCAAATGATGAATAAACTGGCATTCCACCGCAACTGCAGGTTACAGCTGTAGTCTCAACATGCAAGGTACATTTCTGCACATAACTGCAAAGCTCAGTACTGCAATACAACAACCTTTCAAAGTGTTAGTGCCCTGTCACCACCTCCACTGCATACAAAAATGTATACTTTTTTATCTTTTTAATGTATGCTATGACTAAACAAGACTATAGCTTATATTTTTAAAACATTCAATGTTATCCAACATGCTTCTGTGAATATATGTTATCTGGGAGCTGATTAGTCACAAGACTTTTATTCTGTCACAGGATAAGTCAGTGGCTTTATTAGTATCAGACATAGTTACAAGGGCATAAACAAGTAAAAAGCATACTTGTTTATGCCAGTCTACAGGCTTAGAAGTTTGGATTCTCACTGTGCCCCACAATGATTGAAATTCTACTAGCAGGCACTACAGAAGGCAGATATCTGGTGATTGCTGACAATGAGGAACTGTCAATGACGCACCTATCCCTGGGGAGGAGAGATGCTGACAGAGTACCAACCCTGAAAAGGCCACACAATGCACTGTAACTGTTACAATTTAAGAGTTAGGGCACACTGGAGCACCAGAGTACCCAAGCACTCTAGCTACAAACTGTGGGTATGCAGAGACGTGCACCTGAACATCACAAGCAAGGTATCATCTGGTCACGGAGAGGGGGGGGGGGTGGAAATTATAAAACATATCCTACTCCCAATTAATAACAACATAAACCTGACAGATGGCTAAACAGAACAAGAAAGGTTAATAACAAGATATATATTAGATCCATTAATCCCAGAGATGATGAATAAACTCCAACCTGGGTTCAGGAAAGATCAGGTTAGTAAAAATATTAGTTTTATGAGTGTGTAACAGCAGAAGTCTACAGGAGGCTACTGGAAGTGATTTTCCTAGTCTTTAGCAAAGTGTCTGAAATCAGAATTCCACACTGAAAACTGATGAAGAAGAAGTAAACACAAATAAATTCAAATTCAGTAAGGTGGGTTAAAATCTTCTAAAGAAGGAAGTAGAAAGTATTGACTATGACAGTGAAGCCAGAGGCTACAACAGTGACCAGCACATTACTCAAGAGTCAATTCTGCAGCCAGTGCCATTTAATGTACCTCTGATATGTATCAATGACAGGCGTGAGTATGTCATCACTATCTCTGGATGACACCAAGTTTGACAACTGCTGAGGGTGAGGAGTGCAGTTTGAATGATGGACTGAACTGAAAGATAGTAGACAAATTCTAACACGTTATGCTGGTTACAATAATCCTAAAGTAAAACATGTTACATATTAGAAGGTATCAGCCACCACAGAGAAGGAAAAGGATCTGGAGGCCGTTACAATGTCTAAAATTAAACACTATAAGCAAAATGAGTGACAGGGCCCAACATAATGCTGGGACTTATCTAACTAGAGGACTGGGATTCTAGAGATTCAAGAGAGCTAATCCCACTGTAGAAAGATTACAAAGATTTGTGTGTCTGTAGCTAGAATGCTGTGTTCAGTTTGAAGACATTTATAGAGCACGAAACTAATTTGCTACAAACAGTCCAGACAAGGGTTAGAGAAATGATAACCTGAAAGGATCAACTGTTACATGAAGAACATCTGGAAAGGTTTACTTCAGAGGTGAGCAGAGGGAAGAGGAATGTGCAGACATGGTGAGACTTGGGGAATGGATGGGATGACAAGAGTTTAGAAGGAGTGATGGGGAGAAGAGAACCGCGACAGCAATGAGAGGGAACTACAGACAGAATAGACAAGATGAATTACTCTTCACTATGACTGCTGTAAATGGAAGAGCTTACCGGAAGAAGAGATCATACAACTTGCAGTGGCAGCTTTCAATCGGCAAAAAACAGAATAAAAGTGGAAATGCCATACAGGCATTGCAACGCCTTAGTCCCACACAGAGACACCCTAGACAGAACTACTGTAACCAGAATCATACCAATGTAATTTCAAGATACCAAATTCAGAAGGCACAGTTGTTTCACATACTTAAAAGGCTGAAAAAATATAGTTTAATGTCTAAAAAATCAGGGCTTAATTTCCAGCAGAATGGTTTCTAGGGCCACACACTAACGTGATATAAATTATAAAAGGCAAGGTTGGGGAAGCATCCTGCCAGACACAACAATTAAAGTTTTAAAAAATTTAGGGGACAACTTCAGTTTCTAGAAGCTATTTCCAAAATGTACTACTAAATTAAAAGATGACAATGGTATTGAAACAAGATATTCCCCCTCTAGTAGCAATCTAACACTGAGGTGCTCTCTAAAATATTTTACCACCTTGGTTGCTGTCTTCATTTTGTGATTCTAGAAAAGAGAAGAAAACTGAGTTTTCTTTTGTTGAATGGGCACAACAAAAATGTTTTCCTTTATGTGTTTCTTGCATAGTACACTCCTAATATCAGTGTCCTGGTGTCTGTAGTACATTACATGTGATTAAGAGCAGAAGAAATGTATGACAGTGTAACGTACTGCATTCCTCAATGTGACACTACAGGACACTGCAATCCTTTAATGAGAACTATGACACCTCAATGAATGTAAATTTTATATATATCATTACCTACTCATAAAAGTAATGCATTTAACCTTTGGACACTATTTCATTTGTTTGTACAGGACAGACACTGTAAGCTTTTATTTTAATTATAACTGCAGTGACTTAAACGGAGACTGTATACTGACACATAGTATATACGCATATTATATATATATATATATATATATGTACACATACATACACACACATTATATATATATATATATATATATATATATATATATACACACACACACACACACACACACACACACACACACACACACACACACACACATATATATATAGGTTCAATTTATACTCTCGAAATTCTGAAAATCTCGAGATCATAAAGCCGAAAGCCCATAATAGCGAAACCCCAGAAGCACGAACTTCAAAAGCGTGACTTCTATTCTAACCATACACCACACACATACATACACCTTCCTCCCCAAACACAAACACACAAACTCACACTACATACAGGCAGGGGGGCAACCCCCACACACCCCCTACTTAAATATACTAACTCCAAGGTCACACTACACAGACACACGAAAACACCACCATACAAGCGACATTCCCCTCGCACACACATCACAGTAACAAAGCACACTGACACACAATAAAGCCCCTAACCAAAACCCTTAGAACATAAACAGTTACCTGAATTTGTAGCTATCCATTAACACAGAGCAACACCTGAAGCACTAATTCAACATTTGAATTTTGCGCTTCTTGGGTTTCGCTATTATGGGCTTTCGGCTTTATGATCTCGAGATTCTGAAATTCGATATTTCAGGATTTCGAGATTATAAAGTGAACCTATATATACAGATCTACTTCACAAGTTTGAAGTTTCAAAAAATGATTGAGTCCATAAGATCAAAGTTTTGAAACTGCAATTAAAAAAAATAACATTTTTTTATGTTTTTGCACCCCCCCCCCCACCTGCTAAATACATATACCAACTCCGAGATCACACTATAGTGAGGAAAATGATAAATTTCCCAGTCTGTGCTGGACGGCAATTTCCATTCAAAACGTTCAAAGTTTCAAAACTTTGATCTTATGGTCTCGATCATTTGCAGTTTGAAGATTTGAAACTTTAAGCTTATATATGTAGTTACATTTTGGAACTTTTTTTCCCTTGACTCAAGACTATACATACCATTTGCAGAGTGACTGGTTTTAAATCAGAATAATTTGCAAACAGATTTCTAATTGTCACTCTGACCAAAAGGTGTAGAACAGGGCTGCCCAACAGGTGGCCATAGGGCCACAATCTGGCCCACAAAAGTATTTAATCTGGACCTCAGTATGTGTTACGAAAACTGTTCTGAATGGAAAGATACATGTTGGACATGATAATGTACACCTCCCACCTTACCAAACCTGGTAAGTGGCCCCTGAACTGCATGGTAAATGACCCAGAGCCAAAAAGGTTGGACACCCCTGGTTTAGACCAAGGCCCACTTCCAGACTGGAAGTGTTCACATACCCTTAGGTTACAGTTTTTGGTAAAGACTACTTACAACTCATCCTTACCATATTGATCTGTGAAGACATTGCTTTGAACACATTTGAACACAACATATGAAATCATAAAACCCGAAGTCGAGACATCATTTTGTACGTTAGGTGATAAACTTGTCTGTGTAACACCAACACTGCAAATGAGCATAGTCCCTAATAAGCAGCAACTGAAGCACTTCATTAAACGGAGAGCCATGCACCAAAATGGACAGAATGTTGCACAGAAATGGCTGCAATGCAGCACTTTTCAGAATAACAACTGGAAACTTAGATTTTACATTACTTGTAGGCAGCTCTGAGATCAAAGCAAATTACAATTTTCAAAGCTGAAAAACCAAAGCTATAACAGCCCATCCTGTGCAATAAAATCCACTAAAATTCACCACAGCAGGCTCTGAAAAGACTGGTAACAGAGAGACATGAATTTCAAACTTTTAAAAACTGCCTCAGGCACTGTGTCACACACAAAATGTTCCACAAAAGTACACACAGTACAAAGCAAGAATGAGAAACATGCGAAGTACAAAACTAAAAGTAAGTGGAAATGATTAACACTTGGGGGGGGGGTGCATCTTCCATACTTTAATACACAGCACTAGAAAGAGTTGGTAAGAATCTGCTGCAAATGATTTCTGATGCTGTTTACTGGATGGTAGCAGTATAAACACATCTAGAAAGAAGCAATTTTTTTGCAAGGATTCAGCTGTTAGAAAAATGGCATCAGGGATGACAGACAAGACAGGTAAAGTGTTTGCCAGGTGCCATGGCAGGGTGGTTAACAGAAGCAGCCCCTATAAGGTAGGAAGCTTGATGTTGTCCACATAGAGGAAAAATGACCTACTGCAGAAAGCAGTCAGAACAGTATAAGACAGATCTGAGGACATGGAGATGGGCCTGAGACAAGAAACCATCATACCCAGGAAAACATGATGGGATGTTTACATATGAGCCTTGATAGTTTATGGGCCAGGAAGTGGATAAAATGGCCTTCTATGCATAGTTTGGAACTAGCAACAACGATGGCACATGATCTTCAATAAAAATCGTAAAAAAATTCTAGAAACATTTCTTATTCATAGTCTGGAAGAAAAATGGCAGGGGACTAGTTTGATACTTAAATACCTTAAGGATGGAGAAACAATGTGAGCACCATTGTTCATATGAAAAGTGTATCATAAGAAATAAGAGAAAAAAATGAAGTTACGAAAGACACAAGAAAGTGTTATTTCATAAAGAAGGCATAGGGCAAACTGAACTAGACAGCCACCTGGACAGGTAACACTGTCATAAAAAATGGTTTCAAGAATGCATGGGTATAGAATTATAAAGCTATTCTTAATGGAGGTGGGGCAAGACTGGTTAACAATCTTTTAGGCGAGATTTTACCCTACAGACAGGAAACTGGCCATACTAGCGGATTCACGCAGTTCCTGTCTCTAGCACACTTGCCATTGGTACTGAAAGATCAGAAAGTTTTGAGTTATATTCCAACCCCGTGTAGTTGGATTAAATGTCCAATACTGACACTGCAGTGTAGCATAAAGCAGGTGCTGCACGCTGGAGTATATCATCCTACAGATGATGCATTAAACAGAGGCCCCTATCTGCCTGGTTGATGGTTGCTCAGATGGAAGTAAAAAGATTCCATGGCACTTATCAAAAAGAGCAAGGGAAGTTCCATAGTGCCTTGGATAAATTTCCCCTAGTCAGTATGAATACTATTTCAGGTCTCCCCTGAAAAAAGGCCATTGGCCTTGTGTAACTAACCCAGTCAACAAAGTGTAGATAACCGAATAAATGAAAGAATGTTTATCTATTCATTCAATTAACTTTAGAGTCTAAGCATATCTGTACCCCCATAGTTATGCTTACAATAAATGTGATTACTGTGGTCCATATAACACAGATGCCTGGATCATGAGTTGTTACTCAAACTGTCAAATGCAAATTTATTTAACTTATTTACTTGTTCATTCATTAAATCTTTAGATAAGCCAAATGGACACAAATTTCTTTTTCAAAGGAGGCCCAGAAGCATTGTCTGGTAAGTGATTTGCTCAATGTCACATATTCCCGAGAAATACTAAATAATCCTACACTTTTTCAAAGGTTTTTTTTATAGTGGAATAAAACACAAGACTTTGTATAGGTATGCAGCATAAAAACAAAACAGCAAAATGTGAGTCATAACCAGGTTTGCATTCTAGCAAGTCTTGTCAATACATAACACTGATAGTCTTATCATTCTACTATTTAATTGCAGACTGTTGTATTTTTTGTCTCCCCTGGCCTTAACTGTGCTTTGTCATTGATGCTGTGCATTTGTGAAATAGGTATTTTGCTTCCAAAAGCAATGTCATCCTTAGCCACTGTACTTTTGTGACTGTCAGGTTAGAAAATCAAAACTAAATGCCCTTCCAACTGCTGTGGTGACAAGCACAGATTTGAAAAAAAAAAACTCACCTCACAAATCAAATTCATTCACATATGACTTTCAAGGACAACTTAGTACTGCAAAACTTCAGTGGGTTAAAGCTGGGTCATCCCCTGACATCCCACTGTCAGATTTGCTGAACATATGGGAATTAGTAGAAACGTGAACTATGGCACCAGATCTACAGAAGTGCTGGGAATAATTTCTAAAGGAAATTAACTGTTTTGAAAGCAACGCTGCTGAAAAAAAATGTATGTTTTAATTTTCTCTTTCTATCAGTATGTTCTATTTTTACTGTAATGTTACCTCCATATTTTTATTACTTTCTACCTGCAGTTTATATATTTTTTTTAGTTATTTAATTATTTTGCTTAAAAAAAATTACAGTTCTCATTTGAGTTGTACTGTTACATTAAATGCTGCACTAAAATATCGTTGCAGTTTTGTACCATGACAGGCTACTTAAATAAAATAGTGCAAAAGCTCTCTGTTCCTCCCTTCAGTTGATGTATTTGGTATGAAGCACCACCTCCTACTATAATGAAAGCATCCTAGACTACCCCACCCAAAGACAGGCATATACAGGAAAAATAAAAATAAAAAACCTAACAGGCAACAGAAAGTTTGTGGTCCTCTGGAAACAACTGGAGTTGTATTTTCCATATACTTGTTATTAAAGTTTTTTTATATATAATCAGCAATGCTCTCAAACTTAAAAGTGGACAAGATTACAACCTAAAAGTACCCTCCCAAATGGACCAAACAATCCACGTCAGACCTAACAAGAGCATAAAATAGGTGACAGCGTGCTATAAGCGTAGATAGACAAGGGTGCTTCAAAACCAAACCTGTAGTTTGCATACAGTGAAGTGAACAGTAAGTACAGCCCATGGCAGATGCATTACTTTTATGACCGTGGATAAAACAGCACCCTCTCTCTCATCCTCTGTATCCCTTTTACACAGCATGTCATCCATAATCAAAGGTCGTACACCCGTGAAACATTAGGAAGCAACCCAAACTTCACAGCAGACATTCTTAATTCAACAAAGATTGCTTAACTGCCGTCACCACTTGCTGTTAAATAAAAGACTACACGCCAGTTAAGGCTATGCAAGAGGTAAGATTAACATGCGCAAAGCTGTAGCCTTGGCCGGGTGAACAGTGAAGTAAAGCACAAGAAGTTAAAAAAAAAGCTGTCTAATGTACTGTCACTTACAAAATACAAGTAAAACGCTTACTATACAAGCGATGCACTCATTTACATACCTGAGTAATACAGAGGTAACTTCAGTCCAAACATGGTTTTAATACATTCCCATAATGAGCAGAAAGGTGCAAGCAGATAAAAAGGGGGAGGGGGCGCGAACCGCAGGACTACAGCACAAAAAGGTCTCGTTAGCTTTTGGCAAACAGGGCAACAGTTCAGCAGCAGGTCACTTGCAAATTCTTCAGGATGGGGACTTACGAGCGCTACAGCAAGCTGCCATACCTCATTGATGCTTCGCTTCTCAGACGGGACTTCACTTCTTCAACACATAAAAATCCTCAAAAATATAGACAGAAGTATGTGTATTTTAAAGCTGTAGAAATAACCAACACGGAGACATGTGAGCCAAGCAGCGTCTCCTACGTTTCGTTATTATATACCGCTGAATGTCAAGGCCGAGAGGGTCAGTAGATTTGTCTCCAACCAGACTTCATGTTCAGATCAAAAGGAAAAAAAACACGATCTCTCTTGTGTTGTCAAGGAGAAAGCGGCTTGGCTTTGTTTTATTTGCTGGCGTGGAACAAGAATGGGGACTCCCCAAACCGTGGCGCGATGGTTTTTCGTGCACTCTTCCGCGGTCACACGAAGGGTCTCTCCGGAGCTCCACTTTGCGTTTCCCCCCTGATCTCTTTCCCTTTGCGTCCCATCGGTGACTCAGAAGGGGGGAGGGCAGAGGAGGACACACACGCGAAACTCCCCCCGGGCTACAAGCAGTAGCACAGCAGATGAGGCAGAAGACACAAGCGCACACACTCCAGCAGCAGCATCTGAAGCCCCCTCGATCAATTTTCATGCAAGAATCATTATCTGTAAATTGGAAATGTGGCGAGCTGACAGCAGATTTGTCTCCTCTAATGAAACAGACGAGAGAAAGTAGCAAGCAAACCCATCAGGCAGCTGTCTGTGCTGTGCAAGCAGAATCAAGAACCTGTATTTTTTTTTGGGGGGGGTAGTAAGTTAAAAGTCCGACCGGTTCTCTGACTCTATTATTTAATTATGTGCATCCCTGTTTTCCTAGTGAGTTATTCCTCGCTCGAACCGAAACCTGTTCGCCAAGGAAGGGGAAATATCCAAGTAAATGCTATGTAGAGCTAAGGTTGCACCGTAATTGTTTAAAAGTCTTATCTTTTGCAAAAAAAAAAAATTCCTCGATGCCTCACCCTTGTTCTGTATTACATCTCTTCGTTTCACTCCATTTTGTACCCATGAGAAGCAATAGGGCTTAAAAGTTGTTTTTTTTTTTGGGCGGGGGGCTACCATTAACACATTACCTGTCTGTCAAACGTGTCATAATTTAAGACTTAGCATTGTTTTAAAAATGTTAATTTCCTTCAGTGATCGTAATGAATTACAGTTTCCTCTCCCCACCTCAGTACCGCATTACCACTGTAAACAAATATTCCACTCTAGTTTATATTTACTGCCCACCAGTATTTTTGGTTTGTAGCTGTAGCTGGACAGAGAGGCAACTTGAACTAATAAATGTTGGCAGGGAGGGATGTTTAATCACACCCACATTAGGCTAACTTGGTTTGGAAGTTGGTGACATCTACTTACTGCAAATTGCACCACAACCACACACACACACCGCAGACTTCTCACATGTGCCTGTCTCCTCCCTGATTGCTGTTGCTAGCACATCAGTTCAAGAAGGCAACGTGTGATTATTTTCCACACAAAAACCACATCCTGTATGCAGTTGTCCAACCTCACAACATTCTGAAACGATAGTTTTATTCTTTACAAATACGGTCAGGGTTGACATAATGTAGATAGCAAATAGTCTAATGGTTTACTGGCTCAGAGCCATTGCTTGAAAACTGAATATTTTAAGGGGGAAAAGCAAGCAGTTTGTAACGAAAAGAAACTGTACAGCACTGCAAGTTTAGTGAATTGAATGTTAATAAAAGCATACACAAGGGATGTGTTGGAATCTAAAAGTATACTGGGATAAGGCATCCTCCAACCCATTACTGATGGATTTACTGCTCATCAGCAAATCAAATGGAATCAGAAATACTCAGTCCAGAGAGCTAAACCTCTTCTGCAACATCAACATAATGCTTTGGGGGGACAGGTTTATTTTGCAGGGGATACCACTGCTGTGGAACAAACTCCCCATCCACATAAAACAAAGTTCATCCCAGTCCATTTTCAAGGGCAACTTACAGCTATGGCAACAGAAAATTTACCAGAACTGCCCCCCCCCCCCCGTACTACTAATGGACAGAGGCAGTTCCTAAATACTTTATCCCATGCATATCACCTCAAATTATCTGTGCTGTGATCCCAGTTATTCTCATTATGGGTAATATATAATTATCAACCATGTGATGGGTAAGGCCGATCTATTACCAAATGGAACTGGTTGTTCTGAGAACAAAAAGGGTGGCTAAGATTAAAACAGCCTGCCAGGGTCCTAGTATCTACCTATGAACCTATTGGTTTGACCATAACAAAACAGTTTGTATAGGAATTTTCTCAGACTGATATCCTTTAGTGGCCCTGCTGCCTCAGCCTACATTTCACTTCAGTTTATTATTTTTTAAATAATGTTGTGTACAGGTTCACATGACTTGCAACACGTGCACTTTGTCTAGGACCAAATTTATGAGCACTGTGCTTTTTGAGGTCCTAAAATACTGGCCCTTTGTCAAACTGATAAAAAACTGGTTCATTTTTCTGAAAGTAAAGCAGTGTGCGCTGCCATTCTAGTCACGTGTTTGCTGTATTATTCAGGCCATTCCATCTATTAGTAATGTGCTAAGAGGTCCCTTGATGGAAAGTCACCAGAAGAAAGCTGCAGATAGATTGTAAAGGGTGGTGATTTTGCAACAGCCACCACACTCCCAGATGCCTTGTCTTAGGCTTTAGATTTTCTACAGCCCATTTATTAGTCATCACAGAACCAGAAGGTATTTCTACAACCCATTTGTTAGTCATCACAAAACCAGAAGGTATTTTTTTCTGGTCACAGTAATGCAACACATACCGAAGTACTGCAAGAAGGAACTCTGGTAAGGGTAATCCTGCAACCTGCTGCACACTGTAAAACTAGAGAAATTAATCAGGCAAACTGCAAAGGATAACATTAACTTAAATACCAGAAACCATACAGATGAAATAATGAAATGAAAAAAAAAATCATCTTCTAATTTTAATAACGTACCAGATCAAACTAAAAACTAACAATGAAATTACTTCTTAGACTTTAGGATACAATAAGTGTAGAGGTATGAAATCTTTCCTTGTGGGTGCCTGAAGTAAGGGTTTTAAGGGACACATCCAGGGATTAGCTTTTCATTTCTCACTTCCACAGCTTTAATCCCAGTCTTTTTATGCAGTCAAAGACACATCAAGTGACAGCTGCTGTGATGGCGCAGGAAACATTGTCTAGTTTTTTTCCATGTCTAGTCCACTAGGTCACTGCAAATATGAGATATTCTATCCAGTGAAACCAATAACAACACAAGGAAGTACAGGTGGGCATATAAACCAAACCTGGACAATTTCTTTCCTGGCAAGAAATCACATGGTGCATGGATACCAGGTAGGATGGGACTTTGTCTTGCCTCTCCTTACACTGTTATGCTGACATGAAAGTACTGTCATTTCTTTATTGCTGAACACCACAATTTGATTTAAAAGATTATATACAAGTGTATTTTTTTTCATTTCTACTCGTCACCTCCTTTTGTCTATATACCATGTTGGAAGTCCACTTGTAGCATTCTTCATTGATCCCCCCTCCCAAATCAGGAACACTTCTCTGAGAACGGCCTACACAGTTCAACAGGTGGTGCACTGCTGTGGCATACTGCATTATCAAGGAGAGCTAGGGACCGGTTAGTATATTTTGTTTTCACCACTGTGCCTTATTCTTCCTCTTCCTGCCAGGAGGTGGGGTGTGTACTGATTCAGTTGTAAACTACAGTGCCTCTATCCAGCTGACCATTTGAGGAAGAATAAGGCAATGCTGGCTGTCCAATAAGCCCCAGATGAGTGGTGTTTCAGCACAGGGCACTTAATCATGCCATGCTGTGGTAAGGACATAGCTGAGAAGGCTTAGAGGGAGAGCAGATATTAGATGAAAATCTTTCTCCTTAGGCTTGTCTGTCTATTAACCCTGAGTCCCTTCCCAGAAGTGGGTTACCAGCCACAGGTAGAAATTTAACAGCTACATACATCATGAGGTCTGCTTAGCTGTAATTAAAAGAAACAAACAAACAAAAAAAAAAAACACCTTGCACAGATACATATTGTACATACTCTGCAGAGCATGCCTTGTATTATTGTCATTTCTGTTTGGATTTTGTCTGAGCAAGGATCTCCTAGCTTTTTACTACAGTTAAATTCACTCTTAAAAATGTTATCAGTACTGATATTGTTTTACACACGTAGTATATGTTCTTCTGATTCTGCTTAACCGTATGGGATTCACAGTGGCTTGTTAAATATTTATACAGTTCTGTTTCTGTCACTTGCACACTTGGATTTTGCTGTTTGTAGACGGACGTAAACATCATTCTTGCAATTTACTCTGTAATGGTAGATTTTTCAGTTGAAGTGTACGTTGAATACCTCTGTGTTTGCTTGTAATCTAAATATGTATTTATATTTTATCTTTCGTCTGACCTAGCCTGGGTTCCAGTTGAAAAGTGTCATGCTCAAAAGACATTTACCCTGCTATCAAATGTATAAATATGGCAGCCAACCTCCAGCCACATAAATAAAAACATTCTATCAGCGTTACACAAGAGAATTAAGCGTTACACGAGAGAATTACATTTGCAACATCTTAAACAGTTTAACATTCTTAAAACTGTTATATATATTAGAATAATTTATTAAAAATGATAACAGATACAAAGTAGCCCTTAGGGTATTTTTTTGATCTGTGTTTAACTATAAAGTAAGCTGGACATGGTGAGCACTCTACTTTCATTCCTGAGTGATTAGGGGTACAAAGGGAAAAGTTAACACATTCAAGACAAAAGATCTTTACAGTGCTGTTGACATATAGTCACATTTAATAAATGATTCCTCAGCTTCTGTACAGAGAAGGAACATTTGAATGAATTAGACTGCAAAATTCATCTACATGGTTCAAACGTAGCTTCCCCAGTGCTAGTAGTGCTTTGTCTTGCTTTCTGTAACAATTAAGAGTCAAAATTATCACCTTAACAGTTGCTTTACATTTTTAAACCAAATGTAAACCACTTAAAACAATTGCAATGGTTCAGATTCCTTTTTACACTCTCAAAGCCCCTCCCCTTACCAGACGGCAGTGTCAAATGGTTCAGTAGGTGTAGAGCACAAGACTGCCTATCAGTAAAAACAGCATGGGAAACAGATAAGCAATCACTTAATCTGTCTCTAACATACCATCCTACTCCTATGTTCATATCTGCCTAAAGACCTGGAATTTTGTGTGTGTGTGTGTTTGCTTATACATGCGTTATGTGTGTGGGTGGGGGCTGGTTAGTGAAGTGACTTTGCAATGTATGAGCATGTCTGAATGTGTGCCCAGTTCCAGTGCCAGAGGTGGGTGTGCTGAACCTAAAAGAATTATCTGTTCCAAAGCCATGAAAACACAAGTAGTGAGCATCTGGTCTGTTTATTTGACTGTGACCCCCTAGGTCTTCTCGGTGCCACTATCAGCTGTTGCACTTTGCCAGCTCATTGTTCAGTTACTTGTCTCAGTGTGTGGAGTTTCTGCAAGAGAAAAGACTCCCTTCCCCCAGCTCACCCTCTGCATATGTAGGTCTCTGTTCTTCTATGGAAAAATCAGCATGACTTTGTCTGTATACACACACACATGCACACACACACACTTACTTTTGTAAGCTGCCTAGCTTTGTTCTGCTAATAAACTGGAATCCTCATCCTTAAAATGTCTTGTTTTTATGTAATGTTTATGTAACTGGATCTTTCTGAGTGGCATGAAACTGTTGTCTTTCAAAGAAGAATAAAAAGTAAAGACTACTTATGTCACAAATGGATGAACGCTAGCTAGCTTGGTAGTTAAGTTAATTAGTCAGTAAGTTAGCTAGCTAGCTATTGAATTTGTTGACCAGGGGTAGGATAGTAATTGTAAAGGACCTTTTTTCTGACCCAGCCTAAGTTGTAAAATAAGACAACTGTGAATTACAATAGCAAAAGTGCAGATTAAATTTAGGCACAAAACTGTGCTGAATCCATACAGAACAGTAACAAAACAAATTTGATAAGTATACAAACTTTCTCGCATATGTGGGAAAGCTAATTGAGTACCGAGCCTCACTTTGCACCTGTTTTAAGCCTGCATCACAATTTTTATTGTGGTTTGCAGTTTTATGTTAAAAAAAACCCAGAGATACTTGTTAAGCAAATGCATAGTACAGTGACATTGCTTTTAAGCAAATATATACAATATGACAATACATACACGTTGCATAAGGAAGACACAAGCAAATTCATACTCTTCGTATTTGCAGTTCATTATACCCACTAATTAATATGAAATACGTAAATATGTTTAAAACCTTCTACTGTTACAGCTGCTGCTGCAAAAAAAATCTTTTGACTGCCACTAAGCACCAGAAAGCTAAGACTAAACCCAACCAAAAACAAATCCATACTTTCCAGAGCAGATCAGAAACTTTGATACCATCAGACTGGTTAATATCCTCAACCACCATCAGAAACCATTAATACATCTTTCAAATTCCCAGACCTCTGGTCAGATCAAAGTCTGAACTTCTAATTGGACAACAGAGAAATAACAGTTAAAATGCAAAAAGTGTTTTCTGGGCATGGACAATGTCACATTTTGTTCACACCTGGCAGAGAAGCTATCCGCTTGGAAATCCTTTCAGTAGTACAGACTTCCAATTATAGCCTCAGCTATGAAAACAGAACCTTGCAACACTCAAACAAAATCTAATAAAATATGCTGATTCACTTTTCTTGGCCCTTGAACACTGTCCAGTTCTTTAAAAAAAAAAAAAAGAAAAACAGTTTTATTAGTTTCCAGATGCAACAAACAGCTGAATGTCTACTAGGCTCACTCTTATTTATTCTGACAAACCTAAGTTCCTTCTCCTATGTTGCTGGTAGATTTTCTGTAACAGGCAGAACATAGTTTTAGATGACATGATGTTTTACAGGTCTATTCACTCTGCTACTGAATTAAAACTATCCTAGAACAAGACTCTACCTAACCTTTAATTTGTTCAGATTCAGGAAATATAAGCTCCTGCTCAATCTAAAAAAAAAAAAATCAGGCTATTTGGTACAGCAACATCACAGACAACGTATTAAGCAGCTGGATTGTAAGTTTACAAAAACAAGGAACCAAGTGAAGCTGTCTAACAGATTATAGATGTCTGAGTATGGTTTAACCCAAGCCTAAAGTTCTAATACCATACTCAACCAAATTCAAACTCAAATTTATTTTATTTGCACTTTGTTGACTGGGTTAGTCCCACTAGGCCAATGACCTCTTTTTAGGTGAACTCCCAAGGTGGTATTTATACTTACTAGGGATTATTTGACCCCTAGCATATATTACCTTTTGTAGATCCCCTACTTTTTTGACACTGCCATGGGATGTTTTACATACCACCAACTCAGGCAGATGGGGCCTTCACATCCCACCCCAAGGATGGCACATTCAGGAGCATAACATCACTCTTATTTTGCATTGTAATGTCAGTACTGGAAAAAAACCTACTTTTTTGGGCAAGAAAGATCTCTTATTTCCTGAAGGCAGATCTGCCATATACAAAATGATCCTTCTCGTTCCGACAGAATATGGGCTCCCCATCACAGTACATCAAAAATAGTCTTGCCACAAACCAGTGCAAATGATGTTTGTGGATTTACAACATCTCACCCACAAAGAGAATATCACTGTTCTGTCCTATCTGAAGCCAAACAGCTTTTTGTCAAACAAAGATCTACACTCCTTATTGGATCCATTGTTTTTTTTATTTTTATTTTACATTTATGTAACAGGGTAGTACACTTATCATCATGCACACCAGGTAAGACTGCTTGATGAGTTGTGCTGCTGTGCTCTGTTCATTCCAACCAGGTGTGAACTGAGTGCAGCTGGTGTAAGTGAGATTTCTGAGTCGTTCCTCTGTCAGCCTGCTGCCCAAGTCACCAACCACGTCATTGGTTGTTTGCAATGCAGACGTCAGGGTCAGAAACTCTGCATTTGTTCCAAATGGTTTTTGCAGTAAGGCACTTCAAGCAACAGTGACAATGTGTGCCTTTTTTATAGAAATCCATGTGAAAAGTCTAGAAAAACACAAAGTAATTTGACTGATGTATTCAGGGGTGCAGTACCCCCCCCCAAAAAAAAAATCTAAAAACAGAGTTTTTTGGCAAGCTTGAAACCTTCATAGTTTGTGTAAATGGGTTTCTTTTAAATCTCCAAAATATACAAGGCCCCAACCTCCATCATTTACTAAAAGCAACAGATACATAAGCTTATTTTTCACTTTAAGGATTTAATATATGAAAAATTTGAAAAGGGTTGATTTATCAAAGACCATTAAGCCAAAGACTACTTTGTCAGGAACAATTAAATAAGCAACTCTTTATTGAAAATGTAAATTCCTTTATCTCAAGATGAGGTGATCTTGAAACGTACTAGGGATTCAGGGGTCATCTCCTGCATGCAGGTGGTGCTGACAGGTACTAGGGATGAAGAGGCCATCTCCTGCATGGAGGTGGCAGTGATAGGCACTAGGGATGCAGGGGTCATCTCCTGCATGGAGGTAGCAGTGATAGGCACTAGGGATGCAGGGGTCATCTCCTGCATGGAGGTGGTGGTGATAGGTACTAGGGATTCAGGGGTCATCTCCTGATGGAGGTGGAGGTGATATGTACTAGGGATGCAGGGGTCATCTCCTTCATGAAGGTGGTGGTGATAGGTACTAGGGATGCAGAGGGTCATCTCCTGCATGAGGTGGCAGTAACAGGTATTAGGGATGGAGGGGTCACTGATAGGTACTAGAAATGCAGAGGGGGTCACTGATAGGTACTAGAAATGCAGAGGTTATCTCCTGCATGGAGGTGGTTGTGATAGGTTCTAGGGATGCAGGGGTCATCTCCTGCATGGAAGTAGTGGTGAGAGGTACTAGGGACATAGAAAGAACTTTGTTTCTGCAATATCTTGAATGTCAATAAAGTGCCACTTTGGCTAAATGATTTTGATCAAACCTTTTTTGTCTGGTAGGCTTTGAAAAAACAGCTTTGATTTCTGCAAAATAATACTTCTTCTCTTAGTGATTAAAGTTCTGTACTTTACACTGTTAAATTATGCATACTGTATACTTCATCAGCCGTTCATATCTTATAATTAATTTCTCAAGTAACTGGAATCGCTGGTGTGTGTAGTCAGCATTTTCATATAAAAAGGGTCTGGACTCTGGATTCATTTTGAAATAAAGTTATTTTAATTTATTACGAACAACAAAGTTTGATTACCAGATTAACCTCATCCTAATCTGACTGTTAAACTTTGTTTTTAATGTCTCATTCTTTTGGCCCTCATTTGCTGACTGAATCATATATGGTCCATTTGTTCCACACTTTCAGATTTTCCAGTCACCGTATCACAGAGGATCACCCCCCACACACACACATACACGTGCGCACACCCACAAAACAACAAAGCTTTGCAGAGGATGGGAGGGCTGATGAGAGCCACAGTGTTTTTTTTTTTTTGTTTTTTTTTGTCATCTATGTGCTCCCTTAACAGGTCTAATCATCATCTTCTTTTGGCTGTTCCCGTTAGGGGTCGCCACAGCAGATCACCGGTTTCCATTTCTTCCAGTCCTCTGCATTTTGCTCTGTCACACCAACCACCTGCATGTCCTCTCTCACCACATCCATAAACCTTATCTTAGGCCTTTCTCTTTACCTGTTACCTGGTAGCTTCATCCTTAGCATCTTTTTCCCAATATACTCAGCATCCCTCCTCAGCACATGTTCAAACCAACGTAATCTTGCCTCTCTGGCTTTGTCTCCAAACCTTCCAACCTGGGCTGACCCTCTAATATACTTATTCCTAATCCTGTCCACCTTTGTCACACCCAGTGGAAATCTTAGCATCTTTAACTCTGCCACATCCAGCTCAAACTCCTGCTTTTTTTCAATGCCACTGTCTCCAACCCATATAAAATAGCTGGTCTCACTACCCTCTTGTAGACCTTCCCTTTCACTCTTACAGGTACTGGTCTGTCACAAATCACTCCTGACACTCTTCTCCACCCACTCCATCCTGCCTGTACTCTCTTCCTCACCTCTCTTCCACGCTCACCATTACTCTGAACTATTGACCCCAAGTATTTAAACTCATCCACCTTTGCCACCTCTACTCCTTGCATCCTCACCATTCTTCTATCCTCCCTCTCATTCACACACATATATTCTGTCTTAGTCCTGCTGATCTTCATTCCTCTTCTCTCTAGAGCATATCTCCATCAGGGATAAACTACTTTAACTGTTATTAGTTTTGTTATAGAACAACATGAATATGTATGCCTACTTCACACCAAACATCAATAAAACACATCTAAATTACCATAAAATAAACTAGCTGAGTTTACAGCAAATCATTACTGCTTTGCCTCAGACACCTGTTTTTACTCACACTGTAACAAGTGTTGGCATGAATTAACTACACCCTATTTAACAATTCATATTTCCCCCCTTCCCAAAAGACCACAGCTGTTGCCTTTTGTAATAGTAGAGGGCATTAAGCTTTCTACCAACTCTCAGCACTAATACTACTAACAATTACAATGTAAAGGTAATCAGGGTAAAAGAATCCTTGGGATTTCAGAGATGGTTGTCTTGCTAGGCGAACAGGCTGTTTAATGTTCTAGCCTTTTGTGACCTCTGTCAGTGGTACCATCATCAAGTACATCCTTTACCTGACAGCAGGACCAAACAACTTTCAGCTACATTTTGTAAACTCAGTAATGAAACTTAACATTTCCCTCCTATATTTAGAGCATATCTGTAAATGACTGTTAGTTTCAAATCATTTTTTACATCTTAAGTGCAACAGGTTAAGTATCTTTGTGTTTTACACACTGTCTAGTTTGCCTTAAATTTTCTAATACTTTGGATGAGCATTCACTGCTAATCACTGAAAAACATACTCCCACACTTTCAGATTCTTTCTGGATGAGTTCATGTGCAAGGTCACTGCACACACCTCTTCCTGCACACATAGATCATTGCATAAACTTATCTTTTTGCACACTCCTTAAAAATTCTGTTCTTTTTAGGAAATTAGTAGGCTGTCATTTCAGACACATTAAAACCGCTACCAAGGTAATTAATACCAATTCCTTTTCTGTGATATTTCTAATGATGAGCACCATAAAAATTAATTTGCAGAGGTGTCATTACACATCAGATGAACAGCCAATAAACTTGTAATTATAGCCTTTTCATAGTCAGAATAGTAGAGTTGTGTGTAAGTATATGGGGGAGGGTGTTAAACAGGCAATCTGCTTTTTATTGTATAAACTTTTGGAAGAATCAGCAAAATGATTAAAGGTATTGAGGAGTTAAATGGATGTACAGCGACAGCCTCACCAATTAGCCAAGCAACCTTTTTTTCAGTACTGTGAATTTCAAGAAGCCAAAAATAACTCATTTTAAACCCTTCTGCACCTATCACTGACATTATATTAGTAACTCACTACCATTTTCTTGACAGAGTACTCCCAGTGTCTGGTTGTTAATAGTTTTGAATGTACTAACTACTGATTATAGGACTTGTTTGTTTTTTGTGTGTGTGTGTGTGTGTGTGTGTGTGTGTGTAGTTATCTTGCTTTATTTACTTGTGGATTGTTACATAATAGTGTGTGCTGGGGAGGGAACTGCAGTCTGCCAAATAATAAATAAAGAACTTTTTTTCATACAGAAATGCAAACATTTCCAGAAGATAAAAAAAGTGTCACCCAGTGTGTTAAAACATTGAGTCCCATGGCAAGAGCTATTCATTTTAGATTTTTCAGTACAATATTTATTTATTTATATGTGTTAAGAGGGAATATATATGTGGGAAAACACATTTCTGGTGGACTGCTGGGAAGAAATTTCCAAGCATTAAAAAAACTACAGAGCAGTTTGTGTAACAAGTACTATCATAAATAATGTGCAGTTCCATATCTTGAACAAAAAACTGACATATATCAGATCAAATCATAATGCAATCCAAGAACAGGCAAATGATAGCAATACAAAGACATCATAACATAGAGGCAGCACCTAAAAAGGAGGAGTAGGTAGTACTTGATTCAGTACAATATACTATATTTCAAATAAATGCAAGTGTAGCTTGATACCAAAGAAAGTATCATGGTTAAATAAAACCAGTAAGATATTCGGAACAGTGTTCAGTTACAGAAAACATCTAGGAGCAATAAGAGTTCAGAAGGACAGTTTTCTGGCAGACTAACAAGTTCATTGGAGCATGCATGAGCTATTAAGAATTCCATACATAAATGCTAACGAATATATGGGAAGAATAAGATTAAACAACAAAATATCTAGAGTTTCTTTTCTTGTTTTTTGGTTGGGGACAGAGACCAATGTACTCACAGACAGGGTTATCTGCATTCTGTACCATAATTTCACATTCATGTAGTGATCAATTAGATACATCGCACACTAGTAGAGAGATTCCACAGGTTTATGCACATGGTTCCCACTTGTTTTCTATTTGTCAGTCTCTGGTAACATGGGGAAAAACAAACTGTATCTCACAGGTTAGGTAGCCCTTTATTTTTCAGCAGATGACCCACTTCTGATATCTTTGCATGCTGCCGACAAATGTTCATTTTTCTAAAGAATTTGCCTTTGAAAAAAGTAGTTTCTGTTTTATAATGAGATTGTAGGCCAATATGTACTTAGCTTACCAACACTTCTGATGGCACAAAATTGAAATTGTTTATTAAAATATCTCTGTTCTTTTATTTCAGGAGTTGAAACTGTATAAACAAGGGAGCTGTGATTTAATAACAGGTTTATGGCAAGTTAAGACTTTTTTACCATCTATCTCTTCCCATTTACACTATAGTTCTAGTTCCTGCTAGCAAATGAGGTACTACAAATATATATCAGCATACACCATTCTGAAACAGTTATCATTCAGAAAACTTTTTTTTGATTGCACTAGAAATTCAGTATCAAAGGATGCTAAGAGACTAATTTCTCATTGGAGGGACAGCGCTGCACTACACTGCACTGTGCTCAATATATTGGGCTGGCGTTTTATAGGTTGGTACTAGGCTATTGGTCCTAAGGCCTATGCAAGCCTAGCCATAACAATTCCCTGGAAATTTCTTCCCACAATATTTACTTCTCTGGGCCCCTGTCTAGCAGGGCGACTGACATGATCCCCGGGGTGAATTTCCCATCTCCCATCCAATCATCAAGGTTCCTTTTGAAGAGGGCCAATGAGGCGCTCTGCTTGACATGTATGGGCAGTCTATTCCAGAGTATGGGGAGTCTCTGGGTCAGGAACCTATCCCTCCAGCATGTTTTGTTCATTGTGATGATAAGGTTTAGATCCCTGGAGCGTGTGGCTCTGAGGGATTGGGATTTCTTTAAGTGCAGCATGCCCAACAGCTCAGGGTTTGACATGGCCTTGTATGTTAAGCAGAGATTGTCTCTGAGTAGACGATATGCCACAGAGTATAGCTGGAGTTCTTTTAGACGGTCAGCATATGGCATCTGCTTTAGGCCTGTGATTCTTTTAGTGAGGTGTGGCATTTCCAGCTGTTGCAGATGTCTTGTGAGGTACATACCAAATGGGGCATTATACTCTATAATGGGTCTAATGATGGATGAGTACAGTGGGACAATGACCTCTTTTTTTCTGGTTGAAAAGCCCTTAGTGATGAGGTGTGCCACATAGAAGGATTTCCTGACTGTTGTGGCGATGTGGTTATTGAAAGTGAGACCACTGTCCACTTGTGTCCCTAAGTCTCTCATCACACTTTCGATGTTTAGTGTCCTGCCACCTATGTGGTAGTTCATGGGTACATGTTTTTTTCCAAAGGGTATAACTATACATTTCTTGGCATTAAGCTTGGGCCCATGGCTCTGGCACCAGACATCTGTTTCTGTAAGGCCCTTTTGTAAAATATCCACATCATTTGGGGATTCTATAATGGCTCCCAGTTTGCAGTCATCTGCAAACTTTGTTAGCCAGAGTCCCTTAGTGTTGGCTTGTACTTCAGAGAAGTAGATGCAAAACAAGAGTGGTCCCAGGTCTGAACCCTGAGGTACTCCACTTGTCACTTGTCTGGAACTGGATTCGGAGTCTGCTACTTTTACAGTCTGGGTTCTGTCAGTAAGCCAGTTGGCAACCCATCGAGTGATGTAGGGATTTATGCCCAGCTTAGTAAGTTTATCTATGATTCCAGAGTGGGGGATGGTGTTGAAGGCCTTGGCGAGGTCCAGATAGGCTGTGTGGACCGCCTTACCCTCGTCCACAGCTCTGGAGATGGATTCGAAGAAGTCAATCAGATTCAGGAGACAAGATCGGCCCTTCACAAACCCAAACTGGGTGGGGTCCAGTGTTTGAAGGTTGCCAATGTCTTTGTTTAGAAGTTCCACGATAATGTGTTCCATATCCTTGCAGATCAGGCTTGTCAGACTGATGGGACGGTAGTTCCCAGGATCCAAGGCGGATCCTCCCTTGTGGAGCGGGATAACTGTAGCTGTGCGCCACTCAGTGGGCACAAAGCCTGAGGTGAGGCTATGATTAAACAGGACACTTAGATGGGGTGCCAATTCATTTTGTAGTTCATGTAGTACACAGCCTGGGATGTCATCTGGTCCCATGGATGCTGTATTCTTAGCTTTGGAGAGTGCTGTTTCTACCTGTGTGGCTGTTATTATCGGAATTTGGCAATCGTTTGGCATTGAGATGGGCCCTTTAGGGAGTGAGAGGGGGGTGAAGTTGGCACTAAATCGATCTGCCAGGATATTGGCAATATCCTTGGGATCAGTATATTTAATGCCATTCTGTTGTAGCTCAGAGCAGATCTGAGCATTGCCATTTAGATTCTTGACATAGCTATAGAATGCCTTGTGGTTGCCTTTGGAATCTTTGGCAATTTTATTTTCGTAACTAGCTTTTGAGGATTTTATGAGGGATCTCAGTTTCTTACTGTGGCTGGTAAGGGAGTTTTTTGCATCCTGGGATTTTCCTCTTTTCTGCAACAGTTTCTTCCTTCTGTTGTATAGTTTGTTTATAGCAGGGGACCACCAGATTGGCTTCCATTTTTTGGAGAAGATCATCTTGGTTCTATTTGGGATGGCATGATTCATGCACGAGTGGATGTGCTTGTACAGTGCCTTAGTGTAGGATTCTGCAGTCGAACTTCCAGATCCCGTCTGCGTGGGTGTTGTGAAGTTTGTCACTTCTGACTTCAGTAGCATGAAGTTGGCTTTGGAGAAGTTTTTTAAGGAGGTTTCCTTACTGGGGGTGGGGGTGGGATGTGGATGTCAAGGGTGATTTGCTTATGGTCAGACCTGACCAATGAGGGGGTGAACACTGGTGTGGAGCATCTGTCTCCCATGTTGGTAATGACCAGGTCTAGGATATTGGAGCCCCTGGTGGGACAATGGATCAGATGATCCAGGCCGTTGGAATTTATAAATTCCAAGAACCGTTGGGAAAAGGAGTTGGTACCTGAGTAGTTTTCCCAATTAATAATAATACATTTTTTACTAAGCTTGTTATGATTTTACCATATACACAACTGATGAAAAAATGGGCTAGAATGCACAGCCACTGCTCTTCTTTCAAATTACAAAGTTTTCTAAAAATCATGTACCCAGGAATTTAGATTAATTGTTTTATCTCTTTGTGGTGTTGTTTTCTAGGCTCCTTCAATGACAGCTTTCTTCTATAGATGCACAAGTATTTATATTTTTGTCAAAGTAAGTTGTAATCTGACATGTTTGTACCACTGCTGTATATTTATGATGCACCCCCTTAAAAAAATCTTTATCATCTTGCCAAAAATAAAAAACTAACATATTACAAACCTGTACAAACAGTCATACAATCCAATAGTAAATTAAAAGCGAAAGAAAACTCTCAAATATATATGACACTTTTAGCTGCTCATAATAATTAGCTACTCATAATAATCAATCATGTGCAATAACTTATACATTTATTACATCAGTTAATGCTTGAATTAATTTCAACTGTATATCATTAACTTTGACCCACACATAAAATGCTGTACATCAATGTAAGGTTGTTGTATCTTTCGGCTTTTCCTGGTTAGTGGTCGCCACAGCAGAATTCTGGTCCACTAATGATTGGCAGTAGATTTTTATGTACCGAGTTGCCAGCCCTGATGCAAAACCTTCAATGAAGGTATGCCCATTCACGCATGTCTCCACACAGAAGACGCTCTAGCTGAGAATCGAACAGGACACCGTCTTACTGTGAGACGACAACGCTACCGCAGCACCACCACCGCAGTCTGTTCATCAATGTAAGGTATCGCCTTCATATTCATCTCCTGCTATCTTTGCTCCATCTCCATACTAAGAATAGAACAACTAAACCACAAGAGAAACCCGAACAAATGGACTCCAGGAAGCAAACCCTTGAATAATGAACCAAGCACAACGAGTTTACCTAGGTTTCGTCTTTAATCCGACTTCATCAGAACACAATTGATACAAGACAAACAGTAACTTAAATACACACCTACAAATGACATCATCAATTATCAATTAAGTAATAAAATGATGATTAATTCATTAAAAAGGCCAGCATACAAAGTTAAAACCCAAACTTCACTAAAAAATGTTTTTGCAAAACCTAAATCAAACAACACAATACTTAGTAAACACTGTTATAAACCAAGCACCACTATTATTAATGTAAATAAAAAAATAATAATGTAATAATAGTGTTGTTAATGCACTCAAGACAATGCCTATTAACAATAGAGGTGAAAATAAATATAAAAAATAAAAATGAAAATAAACGAATGAAATAAAAATATTCACCCCAAAATGTTTTTCAATTTTAAAATAGGCATAAGACTGATACAGTCGTTAATGCCTGGCTGCTCTAAAGCATTAAGCTTCAACTGCCATTTCATTTCTGCTATATCTAAGTGCACATCTAATGTCTTTCCAAACCTATCTACCATGATCTGCTGAATGACACTAAACTTGAAACAATGCCCACCATTGCTGGCCTTTTTAATGAATTAATCATCATTTTATTACTTAATTGATAATTGATGATGTCATTTGTAGGTGTGTATTTAAGTAGCTGTTTGTCTTGTATCAATTGTGTTCTGATGAAGTCGGATTAAAGACGAAACCTAGGTAAACTCGTTGTGCTTGGATCTTTGCTCCATCTATCAGCCAGTATAATGCCAGGCCTGATGTCCGCAAATAACTCCACTATGGGCTCTCATTTGTCTACAAAGTCACTCCAAATCATATAAATATTCTCATTTCTTAAAATGCAAATCATTTTAATATTTGTCCACTGGTAATCTTATCTTTTGTGTACTATTAACAGAACAAACCCCATTTCATTCAAAACCCAGTCCAAGAGATGAAAGATACATTCTGTATTAACAGAATCAAATACAATAGAATATAATAATCCTGCTCATCATAATTTTAACAAACTCCTAATAAAACACCAATAAAACTGCAATACTTACAGTAACTGTACTCAGTTTATGGCAAATAAGGAGTTATTTAAACAACTTCAAGACCATAAACTCTATAAAACTTACTATTATATGTTGTAATAATATTTTGTTCACTCTTTCTTAAATCTCCTTTATAATCTTACTCCCCTGAAACTATCACATTCAAAACTATTCATGCTGTCTATATTGTAGCCCATTGGGATACTTAACAACAGTCCAGATACCATTCCAAAATACAGAAACCAGTAAATATGTCATATTGTTTAAGGAAGCCTTACATGTTGAAGCATAATAATCTTCCTTAAGCAGTAACAATGGAGAGCAATTACACCATAAACTCTATACATATGCTTTTAGCACAGCCTTTAACACAGCCATGTGTAACTTATTCTAGCATTAACCCTCATATAAACTTCTTTCATTTCAGTTACCAAACAAACAACCAAGTAGCAAAAGTGGGTAAATTTATGATCTTTGATGGCCCTACTTAATAGTTGTACTTCTACATACAACCAAGAAAAAAACTTCTATTCCCCATCAGAGAATAAAAATTATATAGCACTTACATCAACAAAAATGAATATCCACTTTAACCAATTAAGACTTAAAAAATAGTCTAATGATTCTCATAAGCATATAAAAATAAAAATTATTCTTATAAGCATAATATTCAGATCCACTATGAAATCTCAATTGACATGACTAGAAACCACATTACTGAACATGCATGCCTGAAACAGCAAAGGGCAAAAAGTCCATTTGCAAGTTTTGAAGGGGTCAACCCCCTTGCACCCTTATGTGGGGTTAAGCCTTCCCCCCACACCCCAAATTTATATACATCAACAACATAGTTGCACAAACATGAAGAAGGAGGAATCTCCCAAAACAAACAATCACAAAGACACACACTTAAAAACTACACTTACAGTGATATCTTATGGAAAACAGTAATTTGTGTTCTGTTACTGCATGCCTTGTAATACGTGCACTTGATGCTTGGGGAATCTAACATCGATCAGCTGCTGATATAATTAATAATCTTTTAAAACTGCTCAGAGTACAGAGGGCTTATTCCATGCATCTTCATTCAACATAAAGATAAACAATGGAAAGGGAGTAATATCGATGAAAGAAACCTCAAGGTACCAAGTTGTCTATAGTATTCTATTGCTTATACTGACTTAACTAGGTCTCCCATTAAAACCAAGGACTATTACAGTTACTCATATAGTTCAGAAGCAGCAGGAAATCTAATCAGACAAGTAATAATTAAACAGTCATACAACCATATTACACATCAAGTAAATCCTCAGGGAAGCTATAAGCAGAGATTAATAAATAAAATTTCTCCATGCACTTTTCTGCACTTTCATTTACAGAAGTCTAATATCTAGATGAACATAACCAATTTACAACAACCATGACATTTCAGTACCACACTCCATAGTCATAACAACATACTTGAATTCAACAACCTCTTTAAAAAATTCAAATCGTTTACAACCATCCATCCCTTCAGAATTTGACAATGGCAGCTCAGAAATTAAGCCCACTAAATCCAACTATAATAGTTAGGAAAACGGGTCTATATTAGATGAACGAAAGTTCATCTTAGCAAACGCTCACATGAGCGAATATTGTGGAACTTGTAACCACAATTGTCAGATCGTGGTAAAGTGAGGATGGGAATATGTGCCCTTTCCTCATTGTAGTGCGATCTTGGAGTTGGAATATATATTTAGGGGTGGGGTGGCGGGTGCAGCCCCCCACAACTGCAGTTTCGAGTATCTGGATATTCGCTCATGTGAGATTTCGCTAAGATGAACTTTCGTTCATCTAATATAGACCCAGGAAAACTAGAGTCCTCCTGAAACTTTCTATGCCCCTACTATTGATTCAGGTCCTCTAGCAGTGTATAACCAAATAAACTATAATATTTAACTTTCTAAGTCTTTCAGAGACTGATGAACACCCCTATAATTTTCAAAGGAAAGATAATAGAATGGGAAGAGGCCAAGAAGAAATTTGGGTTGCAGGATAGTGATTGCTTTCCCTATCAGGAACTGACATCAGAGTATAGGCAAACAGAAAGGAATAGGGGAATACTAAATGAAAGACCTGCACTAGTTGAGTTTTTAATTGAATCTAGAACAGTAGCTGCTGTTTAAAGAGGAATCATTAGTAAGGCATATAAAATATTTTATGACAACTATAGGAATCAATCAGAAGAGCTCAGAAAAGATTGGGAAGAGAGAGCAGAAATCCATTTCACAAAGAAACAATGGGAGAAAATATATATATATATATATATATATATATATATATATATATATATATATATATATATATATGGCTCTCAGATGTGCAACAAAGTCTAGACAATTTAGGATTTTTACTTGGAAGTGTTTGCATAGACATTTCTATACTCCAAGCAGACTGCAAATAATTTTTCCTCCAGTAGATGGCAAATGTCGAAGGTCTGTTAAGGATGAAAGAGATAACTGGAAACGCGTTTTGGGAGTGTAATGAGTTGGCAGACAAAAAATTCCCTCCAGAGTACTCCATCGGGAGTACTGGTATGCAAATGAGTGCAACTAAGGAAATTATTTTTTGAGCTGGAATATAGGATCTGAATTGCCTAGACATAGTAAGGCCTTGTTTTTTTTAAAAAAGAAGCATCTTTACTGAATTATCACTTATGATGTAGGCAATCACATATTTATGTAAATTTAAACAAACAGTATTAACATATTTTCAGTTGCAAACTTTATACATCACATATAATCTTCTAGTAAATAATATTAGATAGTTCATTCAATTCCTGCCTTCCCTTAAACCTCATTCCTCCCCCAAAACATTACTCTGCATGTATTGTCCCCACAATCCCCATTTTTTTAATGTAATTTGCTCCTACCCTTTTTTAAAGATCACACTTCCAGGTCTTTTATCTTGGTTACTATATTCACTACTTTTAGTACTGTTGGTTTAGACTTTGATTTCCATTTTCTAGAAATTGTGTTTTTGGAAGTCACCAGAATTAAACTCAGCAAGGCCTTACCATGTCTAGAGCCTCACCAAAGATAACACCCTATGAAACACTACTATTCATATTCCAAATTTTCTAAAAGATAATGATTTAGGATTCTATACTCTGTGGAAAATAATAGATTCAGGGAAATATATAATATTAAAAACTCTGTAAAGAAACACATCAGAAATCACTTACATTCATTAGCATGTAATTTATAAGTAACAGCGTATTAATAGATATGTCTAATACCAGACGCATTCCATAAAAAAAATCTTAAAAATATATTGCACAATTATTAATATCCACAGATTCATCAGGGAATAACAGAAAGGAAAGCTATCCAAGACACAATAAATACAATTAACATTTTAGTTACTATTCAGTTAAATTATTCTGCAGTCTCTAAATGTCCTTTTTTGTTTCTAGATCAGGGTTCATCAGCATAAAATAGAGAGATAATGACACAACAAATATGACATCCATCACAAACTATACTAACCATCTTTAGGCGCAGTCATTTTCCCTTTCTAGTTTTCAAGTCATTTGCATCTAATACCTTCTCACACATTACTGATAGCACCACTGAGGCACAGAGATCAATCAGCAACTGGATACCTTATGCATATACACAGAGCTCAAATCAAATTTCTTTGGCAAAACAGATGTCGACCAACTTCAGTCAACCCATAAAACAATGCAGCTTGACAGCTAACAAACTAATTGAAACATCTGTTATTTCTCTTCATATTTTGCTTCCATTAGTTCATCAGTAGTGTAGATTACAGAGGCACGAGGGTATAACAGATCCTGTACATTCATCGCCAAATTAAACAATAGCACTGCATTGCAAAATCATGTGTTACCAGCATCACTGTCATTCTGTAATCTGTCATCATAGAGAGGTCTTTGGGTAGCAGGCATCATCAGCTTATTACAGGTCACCATAATTCTAGCTGCATGGCTTACAAACAGGACATGGCAAGTATCATACAGCAACCGGACAGGTGAAATCCTTGGTTACAATCAGGGTGTCCCACAGGGCTCTGTCCAAGGCCCTTACTTGTTTAGATTGTATCTTTCAGATCTAACTTTTTCATCTGAGGTGTTCTACAGTCTGTATATGCAGATGACCTGAAATTGGGTAAACTGATTGCATGTGTTACAAATAAGGCATGTCTGCAAAATAACTTTACTAAATTGACCATTTGGGCACAGGAGAATAATATGCTGATAAATATGTCAAAAACTAAGCATATGTGATTTGGAAGACATAAACTGAAAGGTGAATGTTTAATACAGTGAGTGAAACTGTAGACTCATTTAAGGACCTAAGTATATGGGTAGATTCAGCTATGAGATTTTCTAATCATATCAACCAATTGGTTAATGATAGTTAGGTTGTATAAAAAGATTTATAAAGTCTAGTTAATCAAAAATGATGAAGTCATTGTTTGTTAGTTACATTAGACCCAAACCTGAGTATGGAATACCAATATGGAAACCCTCTAAAAAAACAAGCATGAGTTAATTGGAAAGAGTACAGCAGAAATAAACCAAGGTCATCCAAGGATGTAAAAAAAGTTGTTATAAAGTCTTTCGGTTTTTCCCGGTTAGGGGTCGCCCCAGCGGAACTCCAGTCCACTAATGATTGGCAGGGGATTTTTACGGTGCCGAGCTGCCAGCCTGATGCCCAACCTATGAAATACTAAAATATCTGAACTTGTACAGTATCTCTTACAGATATCTAAGAGGGGATCTTATTCAGGTGTATAGGGCATTTAGAGACAACTACCTCTGGGAATGTTTCAGGTTATCAAAAAAAAGTACTAGAGAATCATCAGACAACCTACGTAGAAGATTCTATAGGAATGAGAAGTGTACTAATTGGTTCTCTGACAGAGTAAGTGATGCATGGAAGAGACTTCCAAATTACATCAAAGCAAGTATTAGTTTAGATATTTTTAAGAACAGCCTCGATACTTATTATGAGAACAAGTGTTTTGGTATATTGGCTAGCTAGAAAGGCATTAATGCCCATGCTTGAAATAATTGTATGTATGTACAGTGGATACAAAAAGTGTACACACCCCTATTAAAATGCCAGGTTTTTGTGATATAAAAAAATGAGACCACAATAAACCATTCCAAAACTTTTCCCACCTTTAATGTGACCTATAACCTGTACAATTCAATTGAAAAAAAACAAATCTGTTAGGGGGAAAAATATAAAAGATAAAAAATGTACAATAAGCTGGTTGCATAAGTGTGCACACCCTTAAATGAATACTTTGTTGAAGCACCTTTTTATTTAATTACAGCATTCGGTCTTCTTGGGTACACACCTGCCATCAATTAAAGAGACTCTGATTAACCTCAAATAAAGTTCAGTTGTCCAAAAGCCATGGTTGGCAGAGAGCTTACAAACCATCAAAGGTATCTCATTGTTGAATGTGTCTGAATGGAGAGATGAGGGGTCTGAAGAAGGGGTCCAAATGGAGAGATGAAAAGTCAGCAAGCAAAGGAAAGTAGTAGTAGTGCTGAAATTGAATTCATCCTCAAGTCTTGGTGAGTACCTTCACGAGGTGGACCCAGTTTTCACAAAATCTCACCAAGGCGACACTAATATATAGACTGTATTTATATAGCATATATCATGGATAGAAGTAAGTCAAAAACAAAAAAAAAAAGATAACTGGGTGCACAAGACCCAGGATAAAAAAGTGCCTAATCCTGGTAGGTGCACTGGTGCCAGGACTGGAAAAGATGGGAATGTAGAATCCTCAAAACATGAAAACAGCATTACATCAGGACAGGCTAGGCCCAGGGGAGGATGGCTCCCCTGTTGTAGAATGAAGTAGTAGTCCACAAAAAATAACAAAAACTGATAGGCCAAAGAAGAGCCATAAAGACGATAAAGTGGACTATTGAGGATAAGAAAGAAATAGTATTGTTCTACTATGTAAATGCCCACAATTTCCAGACACAAGATATACAAAATGATTAAGACAGAAATTAGAGGAAAGAAAAATACTTCCATAAGAAAAATTGCCAGAAGCTTCAAATGACAACGTGTGTTCATTAATACAACAGATTCGTGAAAAACAGTATATAGATCAAGAAACCTTGATCTGTTTGGAAAAAGCATCTGAGGAAGTGCAAAAATATAAACAACAAAACCAAGACATATTTGAAAAGTATAAAAAAGAAATATGGACATGGGAAAGAAAGAGAGATTTGATATGGTGCAATATTTATACAAAGGAGAAAGTCAAATTAATCAATGTAAAGAAAGCAGCCCAAAGGATATTTGAAGAGAAATACATGCAAAGGCATCTGGATATGGAAAATTTCACAATAAAAAAATAATATCACAAAGATGGAACATAGAAAAGAATATCAGTAAAGTAGAAGTTAAAATATAGAAGTTGAAGTTATGGAGTGCCTGTGAAGTGAAGGATTTGACGTACAAGGTCTAACACAGGTTACATCACAGCAGGATGGAGTGAGTCCCCAAAGCAGAAAGAAAGAGGAAGATCAGGAAACATCTGAAGAAGAAATATGGACATGGGAAAGAAAAAGAGATTTAATATGGTGTAATATTAATGAAAAAGAGAAAGCAAAACTAACCAATACAAAAAGAGCAGCACCAAAGATATTTGAAGAGAACTATAGACAAGGAATCCAGACATGGAAAACCTTACAATAAAAAAAATAAGAAGACAAAGAGGAAAACTAAAAAAGGAGATTAGTAATGGAGAAGTTAAAGAAACAGAAACTGAGGTTATGGAGTACCTGCAAAGTGAAGGATTTAGTGTAGAAAATCTAATTCAGAAAGCACCACAACAGGATAGAGTAATGGATATCCAAATTAAGGGGAAACTAGTGGAACAGGAAGCAATTGGTCAGGTGCCATATCAAGATATTTTGGAACCTTCCACAGGAAACTAGTATACATGTTCACTTGAAGCTAGACAACAATGAAAGGAACAAGAAACTGTGGAAATTCTGATGCAGTCAGTGTTGAGGAGTGATAGGCCAGTGAGTTCCCATATGATAGAGCAACAGACGGCACAGGATGAAACTGATGAGACTGTGTCACAGGAAGATGCACAAAACCTTCTATAGAATGCCCGCAGGAATTGGAAAACTAGGGATGTGCCCTTAGTTTGGAAGAAAATGAGCTAAGAGATGAATTGTTTGATTTAATTGACATGGACAGATATATCAAGATCAATGAAAGAAATAGACTGCAGAAGGTTAATAAAACCCAAAAAGTCAGAAGAATGATAAAGCAAATGAACACAGTAATTCGGACTGTTCATAGACATCCATGTGATATAACAGAAGTAAACAGGATGTATTACTGTGTAGCTAAATTAATAACTGATAAAGTTCTACCACAAGAACACAGGGTAGTGACGGAAAGGAAGGGGAGAAATCGAATACCAACATGGAAATATCGAATAGAGAAAATTATGAAGCAACTTACACAGAAAACCGCTAGAAGCCGTAACTCTTTGAGAATGCTGAATTTATTTTAAACGCTAAGTAAACACGTTTTTCATCTGGCCCGAATGGCTAGACTTCTTCAGAACAAAAACTAAACATTGTCAGTTAAAATTCAAACCCTCATATATATAAATTCCCTGCCAAATGTTTTAGTGACGCTGCTTCTTCTTAAAGATATACACTGTTAAAAACAATGAAATATTAGCCATAGAAAAAATTGCTTTTGTTACCAAAATGTGTATATATGAATCTATAGACTGCAACAACCCTCTTCATTTCATTAAAATGAAATGATCATACCAACCAATTTATTATACTACCCCATTATTATAATAATAAGGTTGCAGTATATACAAAACTTGACATCATGTTCTAAATGAAATCCCAAATATATATTTTTCTATATTAAAACTCATACAAACCAGAGCATTTAAACTACGCTCCATACCATGTATAAATCCATCCATTCATACTACATGACTACGCTAAATTCCGTATATCTATATACTAAATTGGCTCAAAAATAACATAAAAAAATTAAAAACATGAAAACAATGTTCACATAAAGCACCTAAGCCAAAAAAACATATATACTTTAATACCTTTCATTGCGGCTATCAAAAATCTTTGAATTATTGCATATTTAATAACGAGAAACATGATATTAAATCATCTATCCAAACTTTTGAGCTTTAAAAGGCACATCAGTGAACACTTGTCATTTAAACCTGGATTTGTGTATGCATTGAGCTTGATTTGCCACAATAACTCCATTTTCTCAAGTAACAGAACAAAAGGTCCCCCCCCCCTCACATCTAGTTTGACTTGGTCAATTACTTTGAAATGGAATCTGTGGTGAGGAAAAGCCAGGATGTGTCTGGCAAGGGCATTTTCTTCTTTTTGTAAATTAATACTTCTCTGCTCATAAACCCTGTCTCTTAATCTACGCTTCGTCTTCCCTATGTAAAAGGATGGGCAAAATTGGCAGATGGCTAAATATGCAACTCCTTTTGAGTTGCAATTAAATTTGCCTTTAGTATACAACCTTAACTTATTGATCTCAATGTTGACCCCTAGTGCCATTAAGTGACAATATGAACAATTGCCGCATTGTGTCATCCCTCTATTAACTACTAAAGGATTGACCTGTTGTTTATTCTGTAGCAGTTCTTTAAAACGTAATCCCCTTCTCCACACTATTTTTGGAGATGTTCCTAATTTGGATGTTAGTGTATTGTCATCATTTAATATGGCCCAATTTTTCATTATGATTTTTCTTATACTAACATAATCTAAGGAGTACCAATAATAATAATAATGAAAAAATATGTGGCAATAGAGCAGTGGATAGTAAAATATTCTTGTTTTTTTTTTGAGAAAATCAATAGCTTTACATACCAACAGGAATACAATTTTTAACAGTAGATGTAAAGGAGTTATATACCAGTATACCGCATCAGCAAGGAATTGAATGGGCAACAGCAAGAATGAGACAAAAAGGCACACCAGAAGATGAAGTCTCTTTGGTACAAGAGCTTCTGGATGTCATTCTGTCATATAACTTCATTTTATTTGATAATCAGTTTTACATCCAAAAAAAAGGAGTAGCTATGGGCTCTCCATGTGGATCTAGTTTCACCAATTTGGTAATGTCATTTTGGGAAAATGCATATGTGTTTGGGAATTATGCCCTTAGAAGAACAATCAGACTCTATGTGAGTTTTATTGACGACCGTTTTATGATTATCGAAGGAGATAAGCATATTGCTGAGAATTTAATCAATACACTAAATAGTTCCACAGATATTTTGCAATTAACATATACATTTAATACAACATCAACCTCATATTTGGATGTGACACATCAAAAATGATCTAAACAAGGAGTATGAAGCGAAAATATTTAGAAAACCCACATATTCTAATACATTTTTGCACTACTCCAGCGCACACCCAAAACATAAAAAAAAGTCAGTGGTCAAAGGTCAGCTGGTACAGGCTGCGCAAATGATCACCTCAGAGAAAGCTTTTATATAGGAATGTTTTAATTTAAAACAAATGTTCATGAGCAGGGCATATCCTATCACCTTGATAGAAGAACTAATAGAAGAGGTTACATTTAAAAGAACTAATGGTTTTTATAAACCCATACTGAAACAGCAAAGTACCTGTCTGAATAATCAACTTGACTGGCAGATAAGTCCATTGTCTCAAGGGATGATACAACAACCAAACAAAGCCGATTTTAATTTGGCTTGTATTTTGAGGTTCTCCTTAGATTATGTTAGTATAAGAAAAATCATAATGAAAAATTGGGCCATATTAAATGATGACAATACACTAACATCCAAATTAGGAACATCTCCAAAAATAGTGTGGAGAAGGGGATTAAGTTTTAAAGAACTGCTACAGAAAAAACAACAGGTCAATCCTTTAGTAGTTAATAGAGGGATGACAAAATGCGGCAATTGTTATATTGTCACTTAATGGCACTAGGGGTCAACATTGAGATCAATGGGTTAAGGTTGTATACTAAAGGCAAATTTAATTGCAACTCAAAAGGAGTTGTATATTTAGCCATCTGCCATTGTTGCCCATCCTTTTACATAGGGAAGATGGAGCGTAGATTAAGAGACAGGGTTTACGAGCATCACAGAAGTATTAATTAACAAAAAGAAGAAAATGCCCGTTCCAGACACATCCTGGCTTTTCCTCACCACAGATTCCATTTCAAAGTAATCGACCAAGTCAAACAATATGTGGGGGGTGGTCCTTTTGGTCTGTTACTTGAGAAAATGGAGTTATTGTGGCAAATCAAGCTCAATGCGTACACAAATCCAGGTTTAAATGACAAGTGTTCACTGATGTGTCTTTTAAAGCTCAAAGGTTTGGATAGATGATTTAACATCATGTTTCTCGTTATTAAATAAGCAATAATTCAAAGATTTTTGATAGCCGCAATGAAAGGTATTAAAGTATATATGTTTTTTTTGGCTTAGGTGGATTATGTGTACATTGTTTTCATGTTTTTAATTTTTTATGTTATTTTTGAGCCAATTTAGTATATAGATATACGGAATTTAGCGTAGTCATGTAGTATGAATGGATGGGTTTATACATGGTATGGAATGTAGTTTAAATGCTCTGGTTTGTATGAGTTTTAATATAGAAAATATATATTTGGGATTTAATTTAGAACATGATGTCAAGTTTTACATATACTGCAACCTTATTATTATAATAATGGGGTAGTATAATAAATTGGTTGGTATGATCATTTCATTTTAATGAAATGAAGAGGGTTGTTGCACTGTATAGATTCATATATACACATTTTGGTAACAAAAGCAATTTTTTCTATGGCTAATATTTCATTGTTTTTAACAGTGTATATCTTTAAGAAGAAGCAGCGTCACTAAAACATTTGGCGGGGAATTTATATGAGGGTTTGAATTTTAACTGACAATGTTTAGTTTTTGTTCTGAAGAAGTCTAGCCATTCGGGCCAGACGACAAACGTGTTTACTTAGCGTTTAAAATAAATTCAGCATTCTCAAAGAGTTACGGCTTCTAGCAGTTTTCTGTGCAAGTTGGTATCATTTTGGTCGTATAAGTTGAAAATTATAAAGCAATTAAGACAAGAAGTGTCACTGTTAGAAGACTACAGAAGAGGGAACAGAGCAACAAAAATACTAAGAAAGATAGATGTGATAAAAGCAATGCACAATATTAGAACAGATCAGGATCTATCATGCACTGTCACAAATAAACTAAAAATTTCAGCACAGGAGGAAAAAATTAGAAGATACGAAGATAAATATAAAGGAAAAGTGCAAAATAAGCAATTTATTGATGACCCAAAAAAGTTTTATAGAGAACTGGGAAATAAGGTAAAAGGAATTGAGGAAGACTGCTGAAAAAAGAAGAAATAGATACATTTTGGAGAAGTATCTATGAAGATCCTATGGAACATAGCCAGGATGCAAAATGGATAGAAAAAGAAAGAATAAGAAGTTTAAAGGTACAGGGTATGAAATGGGATGAAGTAACAGCTAGACATATTGAAACCAAGTTAAGAAAAGCCTCAAATTGGAAAACCCCAGGCTCAGATGCAATACCTAACTTCTGGTTAAAAGTATTAACATATTTGCACGAAGATTTAGCCATGAGTAAGAATTATTTATATGTGCACCCAGAACAGACACCAACCTGGCTAACAACAGGAAAAACAATGCTCCTACTTAAGAGTGAACCTGCAAGCTACTCTAAAAATTATAGACCAATAACTTGCCTTCTGAAGATGTATAAATTATACATGGGAATCAATGCCGACAGAGTTTATAGTTATTTAGAATAAAACTCAATTATGGCAGTAGAACAAAAGGGCAATAAAAGAAAGTCATATGGAATAAAGGATCATTTGTTGTTAAATAAAGTCATAGTGGAGAACTGTAAAAAAGGGGAAGAATCTTAAGTATGGCATGGACTGACTACAAAAAAGTATTTGATAGTATCCCTCATTCATGGACAAAAGAGTGCTTAAAAATGTATAAGATACACCCTACACTGATCGACTACATTACAGTGACCATGAAACAGTGGCAGACCACTTTGCAATTAAGCCATGATAAAGGACAAATTGTTATCCCAGGGATAAAAATTCAAAGGGAGATATTCCAGGGTGACTCTCTGTCACCGTTACTATTCTGCCTTGCCCTTAATCCATTAAGCTGTTTACTTAACAGCTTAGGTCATGGCTATAATCTGGCTCCTAGAAAACAACAAAGTGTAAAGACTTCTCAACTTCTCTTTGCCGATTTAAAACTGTGTAGCTCATCAGATGAGGAACTGAAAGCACAACTGCAAGTTGTCAAAACTTTTTCAGATGATATAAGAATGCAATCTGGTCTTGAAAAATGTGCAAAAGCAACCTTTAAATTAGGAAAACTGCAACACCAGGAAAATGTCAGTTTAGGACAAGAATGTGGTATAAAAGAACTTGAGCAAGAAAGAGTGTATAAATATTTGGGAACTGATGAAGGATCAACAATAAAACATAAATAAATGCGAATAAAACTTAGGAATACTTCAGAAGACTTAAATTAATCCTGACAACAGCACTAACATCTAGGAACAAAATCCAGGCTATAAACCAATTTGTTCTTCCTGTTCTAACTTACAGTTTTGGAGTGACTGAATGGCCCCAAAACGTGTTGGATAGATTAAAAAGGAAAACAAGAAGGATGCTTCATGCTCACCAAAAGAGTTATAAAAATCAGTGCATACCATAATTATATATTGCCCATTCTGAAGGAGGGATGGGCCTCTTTGAAACTGATTATATGTACAGATATGCAATTGTGGGACTCCATACATATCTGCTGACCTCACAAGACCCAAACGTACTGAAAGTTTTGAAACATCAGGAGAATAAATCTAAGATGACTTCTCTGATTAATCTAGCAGAAGTTCATCGGTGTCAAGCAGGAATGGAAATCACACCAGATGTAGTTAAAAATCAGGTAGCAACTGAATGTGCCAAAAAAAAAAACAAAAGAATGATGAGAAGACAAGAAATGTGGAAAAAGCATAAATATAGTTGCAAGTATACAAAACTTCTGGAAGAACCGCATGTTGATCAGGAACTAACACAGGAATGGTTAAGGAGAGGCGAATCCAAACCAAGAGATGAAAGGTTAATACTGGCGGCCAAAGATAGTGGGCTGCGTGCATGTTGGTTTATAAAGTCCACTGAACATGTGGGAGAAACAGGCAAGTCTAGGTTTTGTAAAATCGAACTTGAAACAGTTGCATGCCTCATTGCTGGTTGTGACATACTAACGGCAGAAGGACTGTAAAGTGAAAGGCATAATAATGTGGCAAGACTGTTGCACTGGGGATTGTGCACACATTATGATACTGAAGTAGCCGAAAAACACTGGAAACATTAGCCACAAAGCATCACAAAAAATGAGGAAGTCTACATCACTTGGGATCATCCATTACCAAAAGTTCAAAAGATAGATGCTAGAAAACCAGATATAGTGGTCCAAAAAAAAGAAGACAAGAGTAGCACTGATCATTGAAATTGCCAGACCCACTGACTACAGTGTGTTGCGTACAGAGAGACACTAAGTCATAAAATATCAGGATCTGCAGGCAGAAACAAGAGCAATGTGGAAGATAGATACCCAGACATAGTCCCATTAGTAATAGATCATATTTAGATATGCTACCAATACATGTAACTCCATACGAACTGCAGAAGGAGTCAATACTGGGCACATTGCTGGTGCTGCAAAGAGCACTACTGGCTGACATCAAAGATTGAAACAATACTAATTTTGTGAATTTAATTATACTGTGACTTAGGACTGGGGCCCATTCCGGTCATGGTATTATAAACTCAAAAGACTTGGGAGAAATTAAAAAAAATTGAAAGGTATCAGTCAGGAGAAGGATACAAAAATTTTCCACAGCATTGGATATACCATGGAACACAGTGAAGACAGTCATCAAAAAGTGGAGAAAATATGGACAACAGTGATGTTACAAAGAACTGGATGTCCTTCAAAATTGATGAAAAGGCAAGACAAAAACTGGTCAGGGAGCTTGCCAAGAGACCTACAGCAACACTGAAGGAGCTGCAGGAATTTCTGGCAAGTACTGGTTGTGTACTACATGGGACAACAATCTCCCGTATTCTCCATATGTCTGGGCTATGGGGTAGGGTTGCAAGATGGAAGCCTTTTCTTACACAGAAAAACATCCAGGCCTGGCTAAAATTTGCAAAACAATACATCAAGTCTCCCAAAAATATGTGGGAAAATGTGTTATGGTCTGATGAGACCAAGGTTGAACTTTTTGGCCACAATTCCAAAAAGCATGTTTGGCGCAAAAACAACACTTCACCAAAAGAACATCATCCCTATGGTGAAGCATGGTGGTAGCAGTATCATGCTTTGGGGTTGCTTTTCTTCAGCTGAAAATGGGGCTTTAGACAAGGTGGAGGGAATTATGAAGAGTTCCAAATACCAGTCACTTTTGGCCCAAAACCTTCAGGCATCTGCTAGAAAGCTGAAAATGAAGAGGAATTTCACCGTTCAACACAACAATGACCCCAAGCATACATCCAAATCAGCATGGCTTCATCAGAAGAAAATTAAAGTTTTGGAATGGCTCAGCCAGAGCCCCGACCTAAATCCAATAGAAAATCTGTGGGTTGACCTGAAGAGGGCTGTGCACAAGAGATGCCCTCACAATTTGACAGATTTGGAGTGCTTTTGCAAGGAAGAGTGGGCAAATATCGCCAAGTCAAGATGTGCCATGCTGACAGACCTCTACTCTTGAAGACTAAATGCTGTAATTAAATCAAAAGGTGCTTCAACAAAGTATTAGTTTAAGGGTGTGCACACTTATGCAACCAGCTTATTATAAGTTTTTTTATTTTTTATATTTTTTCCCCTAACAGATTTGTTTGTTTTTCAATTAAATTGTACAGGTTATAGGTCACATTAAAGGTGGGAAAAGTTTTGAAATTATTTATTGGGGTGTCTTTTTTTATATCACAAAAACCTGGCATTTTTAACAGGGGTGTGTACACTTTTTATATCCACTGTATATACAAGTTGAAAGTCCTGCTTGAACTAATGATTCTGAGATCTGGTTATAAAAGTGATGCTCTCCCACAAAAATTAAAATTTCTATTATCACTTCCTTAGGCTTTCTTGTCAGGTTTGCTAAGGAGCTCCTTTTTAGTGCTTCTGATTCTTCTGCTTCACATTTTTTACTGTTTTCAGTACTTTAGTACTGATTAACTAGGTCCAGATGGGTATTCTAAATTTCCTGCAAATTATGGTTTGTCCTGTGATGGTGCTAAGAAATATAAAGGTACCTTTAACTTTTGTTAGTTTAACCATAATTCCTACATAAATTATGTCACCTATGTATATTACTATGTCCAATGTGACTGCTTTTAAATGCTGACAAGAGCATTTTCATGGTATAACAAGTGTGTCCCAAAGTGTGAATATTTAACATCTTTGTAAATCCATGTGCACAAGGCACTGTCTCATTGTGCAGAGCAGCAGTGGATAAGAAAGCCATATAGGTCTCTGATTGACACCCTGAAATGGTCAGCAGTTATAAACAGCCACCATTGCCGGGTGTTCAATTGGCAGCTTAAGTGAAGTTAGTTGTGAATGGTATAAGTCAACTTTGCAGTAGTCACATATCCAAATTTTAAGATTACTGCACAGCCAATAGTGACTGGTAGGTTAAGGGTGGTAAAGAAACAGAGGCAGAGACAGATACACTGGCCAGCAATATGAGGTTTACCCCATGCCCCATGATGTCAGTTGAGGCAACTGGAGATGCAATGTGGAGAAAATTGCTACTGCAGCGTTCCTACTAACCCAGTCACATAATTATTCAAGGGAAGTTGGGATACAATAATAACAAACCAATACAATACATTAACAATAATGTCATTGCCAACAAACAAGTGTATAAGAAATGGTCTTAAGAAACTGCATGGTCTCTTGAGATGTAGTAAATCACTAACAACCAGTAATTATCAGACGATACAAATGGTACCGATTCTCTACAAGTTCATTTTCCAGGGCATGTACAAATTGGTTGCACATCACTGAAGATGTGTTTTACAAGTAAGTGAGATGTGGTCCCTCATTCTGTAATGCTGTGATGGGGAGCTTGGCATACACTGCTAACGAGGAAGGAAATCCGAAACCCATTAGAGATTTATATGTCATATTGCATCACTCTGGACCAGCCTCTTAAATATGCAAAATATGTACTTTACAGGAACAAATTCAGATGGAAGAAGTCAGCAATATTTTAAAACACAGACTCATCTATTTAGAAGCTCAGCCCCATAAATAGCATTTAATTTGTACATTTAATTGCTGTAATTTTCTCATGTAGTGTTATGTAATACAATGAGGTTTTAAATTATACTTACCATTAATTTACAATTAAGACCTTTATGTTCAAAAGCATGTGATAACCACTGAAACATTTTTCTTGCTCATGAATAAAAGATTGAGGCCTTTACATGTGGTTGATTATAACACTACCATAGTAACTAAAAAGCTAAGGAGAGGTACTGAAATGTTACAGGCAGATGTGCAGTTTTACCATTTTATTTTTGTGAATGCATAGTAATGTTGTGGGGGGGGGGTGTCAAGCCTGGATACTATATTTGTCCTCTCCCTTCTCAGGTCTTACATTTCATTAATAGTAACTGAATGCATATTTGTACAATAAACTAAATGGCTCAGGCTTGTGCAGATGTAGAAGCAATGTAAAGTAAACTAGGTATATTCACAGACACTGGCTGCAAAATATTAGAAAGATAAAGAGATTTTTAAAGGAAATAGAGAGCCATGTCATGATGTCAGCTTTTATAAGCATGAGTGTCAACAATATTTAGAGGGATGACATTAATTAGTAAGGCAGTGTCACGTGACTAAATGTCACACTTTGATAACACACACGCAGTGTAATGACATTCAGACGGTAGTTGATACCCACTGGTGATGCAGCCTGAAAGGGTATGGCCCAATTCCACTGGCAGAAAAACTCATTAAGTATACTTGGCACTAAATGTAATCAGTATGTCTACTGCACACTCATACACATACACCTTTAAAGCTATGACACAAATCTCAGCAGTTCAGTCTCATTTGTATCTAATTATTTCTGCTGCAGACCACACCTGATGCATGTCACTATTCTCTTTCATCTCTACGACTTTATTGTACTTATCTTGTAGTTTTCGGTCCCATTGCTGCAATTCAGAAAAGCTGACCCAAAATCTGATCACACAGAAGGACATGGAGAAGATAACACATTTTACATATATCTGCTGTATCCTATTGCACCAGTACTGCTTGCCTACATAATACCAGCACCATAAACACTTCATTGAAGCACAAAGTACTATATGCACACCATCCTAAATACACAGTTTTAAAATAAGAAAATCAATAACACATGCTCAGCACCCTCAGCTCCTCAAATTAAATGAATGAACTGTGAACTCACGTTTGTCAGTGCACATTATATATCACTGGTGGGGGTGTAGTCACTCTCAGCATTTTGTTTTCAGGATAATTATTTTATTTTTTTTTATTCTTTATACAGTGTGTACCAAGCTTCTGTTACACCACTCTATATAACACATCCACATTTAAACAGCTTTTGAGGCTTTCCCTTTCTTTACCTTATTATATTCTTTAAATATATATTGCAAATTTCTGTAATAGTTCAGTCTGTCCTCTTTGTACTTACTAAATTCTATTACCTTCTCCTTATTGCCATATAGGTCTGTTGATGCAGAACTTGCACCAGTTTATTAACAGCATCCTGGTATGTTTCAGTATGTGTCCTTCCTTATGTGTACACTCAAATTACGTCCTTATCAGTGCTCTTCATAAATATAGCACAACCTCCAATTTTGTGCTGTTATTCATAGCAGCTGTAGTGACCATAGATGCATTTGCTGTATTCTCAGAAGTCAGGCAGTCATGATTTTTAACAGTCAGTTCTTCTACCATGGTAATGATCTTAAGAGTTAATTTGTCTGAATGTTGATCCAAGCCTCTCTGGTCTGGTTATTGGATTAGAGTCTTTGCTGTGTATCAAGGGTTGCAAAACTTCAGGTGGAATTGCACCACAGGCCCAACACTTGCAAAATCGGTAGTGGCTACAGCATTTTTGTTTTTTTACTGCATGACTCATTTCTGAAGATCTCTAGTATTCTACATAGTATTCTATATGCAGAAATTAATTAGTAAAATGCAACTTAAATAAAATGCTTAAAATGTAGAGTTCTGTAAAACGTACAAGCAGCATCAGCTACAGAATGCAGCCACTCTTCTCCCATGCACATGGTTCTTGTATAATACAGTACTACGTCGCTGATAATTGGCAGCAGCTCAAAGTCCTCTTGCGAAAAACATTCATCAGTTGAAATGATATATATTGATGACTGTACATTAGGGTCACATTCATTCATACAAGGTCACTATTTGTTGCATATAGACTGAATGCACTTGGTGATAGATTTGGAATTACCACATGGCATACCCATTTGCTGTACTGCTTGCTTATATAATCTGTTCATGTGCTGCATGTCTTTAAGTAAACCCTACCAGTTTGATGCATGTTTGAGTTACTCTACAGAAACTTAAGCATTCCTCCAAAATTACCTGATCTGGGAAACAAGTACAAAGAAGAAGTTAATACAAAAACTGAATTCTACAGTAAGAAACATTCTTAACTGTGAATTATACCTGAATGATAATGACTCATCAAGAAATACAGTAATATACAAACAACAAGTTTTAGGCAACTTGCAAATCTGAACAACAGTCCATAAAGCTATCTGAAACTGTTTCTAAACTGAACATCATAAGAAAAATGATGTTTTGCAAAGTATTAGCTTCAGTTTGACAGTTTAAATCATAAACTGTAATGAGAAAGAAAGAAACAATGTGACCAAATAAAAAAAACTGCAGCCAACTCCTAGGAATGCTGTCCTTGTCTCTTATCGATCCGATTGTCACTTTGATTATTCCTAGCTGTGGGGTAACCCTATCACAGAGAAATGAAATGTGGTTTAAGCGCAGAGAAATGAAATGAAATGTGGCTTGGGAATTCTGGGACCTCCTCTGTGAGATTGTATCTCAGTGGTCAGAGCAGAATAATACTAATTAGCAACGTAAGCAAAACAGTGGCTATAGTCTGTTAACAAGTTGTCTTAAGGGTGTGGGAAACCTACTAAAACACTACTTAAGGTTCAGAAAGCTCTTTTCAGCAGTCTGAATATTGATGTCTGTTGTACAGGAGACAGCCTTATTAAAGGTATTGATGACAGAATGGAACAGAAAGGTGGCTGTCTCATTTTAAACTTTTAAAATGTTAATGTACTACAGAATTGTAGTGGTTATAAGTATAATATGTTGAGAGTACCCACATCTTTAAGACTGACAAGTACCACATCCATTCACATGCACTGGTTCCTTACAGTAATTTATATTTTTGCTTCTCTGTATCATTTACTCTTTCTTGCAAAGTTTAACCTGTCATCCCTGATCAATCTGTACTTCACTGCAAATATTTTTCCAGGTTAATGTAAGAAACCAGTTACCCTCTCCCCAAGTCTGTATAACAAAAATATATGAATTACAACACTGAATGTTCCTGATTTTATAATTAGTACAAATTCATTATTTTGTAATCTTCATGCCTTCTGCAAACTATCTTAGCAGTAGCCGGCTGTTCATTAATCTTAAGATGTGCCAGTTCACCTGGCTCTGTGATTATCTTATTTTTAAATCCTTTAAATGTAACATTTTATAAACTTCAGGCCCTGTATGCAAGAAGCACTTGTCTGTTACCCAGTAAACGTACATTAAATAAACTAATTTTTCATAGTCAGAAATGCATGACAGCTATCCTTAACTTTAACTTTGGTCTCTGATTACTAATTAACAAAAAAAAAAAATAAAAGTATTTAGCAAACAGTCAATTTCCAAATATGCACTTATTCAATGCTAAATTTTTCAGTGCAAATCTTCAGACTTGGCTCCCCCAGAAGGTGTGGATCTTGTGATACTACATACCCAAAACCAATGTATCTTTACTGAGTTGCCCCGCATCACTTTATGGCCTTTGTTCTCTTAGTATACAGCACCAAAGTTTACACATTTTGAACAACAGTCTTGTACACAGCTCAGCAAAATAGTGTTAGCAATATGGCCTTCTGAGTTACTGCTCCTTTTTTTTTTTGTCTTTCGGCTTTTCCCGGTTAGGGATTGCCACAGCGGAACTCCAGTCCGCTAATGATTGGCAGCAGATTTTCACGAACGCCGAGGTGCCAGCTCGAAGTCCAACCTTCAACGAAGGCACGCCCATTTACGCACATTTGAAAATATCTCCCCATTTAGAATTATGTTTTTTTTTTGTTATGTGAGGAGATTGAAATCCATTCTGAAGAAGCACCTAACTAGCGAGCTCACCTGTAAGTATCTGTCCTAATCAGGTCTGTATAGCAAGATAATGTTGCTACTTCTGACTGAAGTCTCTTTAGCAGGGCCTTAACAACTGAAATGCCAGTCTATTTAGGTTTTATTTACTTTTTTATTTAATTTTTGATATATTTTTATATGCAGGAAGGTGTTTTTAATTTTATACTTTAGCTGTCTTTCGCCATTAAGCAATAATTAAAAAATAACACCTATTTTGTGGTATTTCCAATGATTTGTGTTTTTAAGCAGATAGCAAACCTGTTGGTTTTGGTGGACTATAATATTTTTTACCATGAGTGGGGGGCGATGCACTCCAATGGAAGGTAAAACTTCTCTTCTTTAAGAGATTTCTCTGACATCTATTTCCATTTCAATAGTGAAACACAAAAAGCTTTTGATAGATTTTTATTTTTAATTTTATTTTACAATTTGGAAACTGGTTAGGTGAGCTGGTCTAATAACCCTTTTCAGTCATGACCCAAGTTTACATTTTACGAGTTAAGCTTCACATATCAATATACCATTAAAACATTACAAATAGTACATATAGAGCTCTAGAGATCATATAACAAAGGAGGTAAAGTGGGAGCATAAAACATGTGTGACTATTGACAAAGTCAAAAAGCTCATTTAGACAATAACATCAAACAGCAGTAAATAGTGCAATACAGTCATGATATGACAGACGATAAGTGGATTAACTTACATCATGAAAACACATTTAGCTTCATTGTGTATATCAGCAATGAAGGGTTGTAAATTTTGATTGTTTTCTACCTCTCTAGCGAGGTTATTCCAAATAGCAGGACCAAATGTAGAAAAGCTTTCTCCCCAGTGGTATTTAGGAAATTAGGCTGTGTGAGGAAGAATATGTCATCTTCAGCATTTCACAAAGAGTAGTTTATTTCTCTGGTCGGTAGTAGCCTTTTCAAAGGTGGGCAGTAGCCGATTTGGAATATTTTATAAATCATAGTAGCAGAATGAGATAGAGAGAGAGAGAGAGAGAGAGAGAGCAAGACAGCTCTGTCAGTTGTAAGCAACCATTAACCATTTTACTTGTTTTAATAAGTCACAGTGATGAGTGTGTAGGTTATCCAGAAGGGCAAATCTGAAAATTTCATTTTCCATAGTTTATGGGTACTCTGGTCTGAGGGGAGGCAAAGAAAAGCTAAGCAGTATTCTAATTTAGGTAGAACATTCTTAACTATGGAAAGGCATACTGTGGTGGGAAATGTGGTAGCAGAATTTAAGCTGAGTTAATATTTTAGAAGTAATTTTGTCAGTATCGAGGGTGAAGCTGAGGGAAGGGTTCAGTGTGAGTCCTAGATACTTTTGTTGTTTAACATTAGGGATGAAGTTTCCATTATTATCTTTGAAAAGGATCCGGGCCACTTGCAAGTTTTACTGGGGTAGTAAATAATGCTATTTTTTTTTATTTAATAGTGTATTTTTAAATAACCAGGAAGTTAACATATAGAAATTTGCCTGCAGACTGGGTCGAGTGAGTTATGGGTCTTGCCAGATACTATTATTAGCATGTCATTTGTGTTCATTAAGGGTTTGTAGGTCAGTGACAGTGTTAATAAAGAAGGAGAACAGTAAAGGTCCAAGTATGGAGCCCCAGGGAAGTCATAATCAGATAAGGTGTCATTAGCAAAAACTTTGAATGTTCTTTCTTTTATGTAGTTTTGGAACCAATTTAATTGTGTTGATGCTAAATTTAATTTCTATAGCTTCTGAAGAAGGAGGTTGTGGTTTTCAGTCTCAAATACTCTAGTCATATCACTGCAATAAACACTGAAAGAGCAAATGAACAATACATTACTCCACATTCTCCTACAGAATGTCCTAGAATACTGTCTTCATTCTTTCTTTCATATATCATAATACCCTTTGCACTTTCTGTACGGCAAAATAGCAAGTTCACATCTTGCATAGAAATTATTGGTTTATCCATAACCCTGAACATATTTTTTCTGCATGACAGCTGTCCTCATTCAAATAACAACGTCAGAATTCAGCATTTCACTATTATTATTACAATATACTTTTCCTCTCAAAGTAAAGCACAATTCCTAGTCATTTTTGTGGCAAAGGGATAATGCCCTGAGTACAACCCATATAAAAAGGATCTACAGGTAAGTTGATAGGGCATTTTGTTCTGTATCTTTTGGACCAAAGTCAACATCACAAAGGTCAGTCTACCACCAGTTAAAAAATATTAAAATAAACAAAAAATAAAGTGCATACAAGAACTATGGCATTTGAGGATCTGAGTTACAGATTTATCATTAAGCAAAGGCTCTCAGCTAACACAGTACTATTGCCAGACTGCTTGTGACAACTATCTCTCTGCATCTACAGACACACACACACATACATAAACATATATATGTTTATATAATATATATATATATGAGAGAGAGAGAGACCACCATATGTATGCTTGCATATATGTATATGGATTACCTACATTTTGTTGATGTTTGTTTTTATTGATTAGTGAAAAAGCTGCTAAAGCTGGTCAAAAATCAACAGGAGGTGTGAGTAGTGCAGCAAAAAAGATTTTTCTTTGTCTTCAATGATTTTACTTTTGAACATTAGATGTTCAATGGTTTGAGGTTTGATCTTCTGACATTTCGATAGAACATCAATGTCACAAATCCATTTTATATATAAAATATATAAACATTTCATTATCTGGTTGATGACTATCTCACCACAGACCATTTAGCTTAGCTCTAGTGTTCATTGCAATGTAGGATTTTTGCCATTTGATTTCTAATGTTATTTTTTTCTCAACTGTTTTGCATTTTTTCTTGATGTATTTATGCTCATCCCATGCAGATCCTTAGTGTTCATTTATATGTACACTTTTGTTATTTGCTTCCTACTGTTACTGTTTTCTCAATTGTGTTAACTATTGGCAGGGATCGTGGCTGAAAAGTGTCCTTGGACCAGCCGCCCTACCCAGCTAACAAACTAAAATAAAGAAATAAACATTGCTTGCACTAGCAGGTCACATTGACCATGCAATATCTTTATTTTATAGCTTTTTTTTCATGGTGCAGTGAACTTGGAGTTAACTAATACAGGAGGAGGTATAGAGTTAATGTGTGTGTGTGTGTGTGTGTGTGTGTGTGTGTGTGTGTGTGTGTGTGTGTGTGTGTGTGTGTGTGTGTGTGTGTGTGTGTGTGTGTGTGTGTGTGTGTGTGTGTGTGTGTGTGTGTGTGTGTGTGTATGGGAGGGGTTTGGGGGTGGAATGAATTCTCCCACAGAAAAATGAACACACAGATAGGTAAGTAAATAAATAGCTAAATAGGGAGACAGACAGAGAAATGGATAATGTCAGCTACTTAATTACTGAAATGGAGAGCCTGGTACTAATTTACAGATATAAATATAAGGCATGCACAACGAATAATTTGTAATATAAGCATTCCTGATCCAGCACATTAACAATCGGCGAAACTGAGCCCAAATAATGTATTTAAAATGGAAGGGACACAAGACAGACTATTTCACATTTTCTACATATGAAAACAGGGTTATAAGCAAGGGCATCTATTTGAAAGCAATCAAATTCAGGTTTGCAGGAGAGCCAAATGCCAAATCCTATCACAGCATTCACTGGCCACAGGGAAGAGGAACTAATTTTGAATGGGGTGCTAACTTATTGCAGGACATACACACACACACACACACACACACACACACACACACACACACACACACACACACACAGACAACTTAGAGGAATGCCAATTGACCTATGGCATGTCTTCGGTATAACTGCAGCACCTGGCAAAAACCTACACAGACAGGATGTGCAAACTCCACACAGATGGTGACTAAGCTGACAACCAAACTGGAGAAATAAGTGCTGTGAGGCAACACTGCAATCCTCTGTAACACTGTGACACCCCTCTACATTGTGTGTGTGTGTGTGTGTGTGTGTGTGTGTGTGTGTGTGTGTGTGTGTGTGTACCCTGCAACATGTTGTTATCACCCTTTCAGGATTAATTCCTTTGACTTGTGGTCAGTGAATGCTCTGATAGGATTTGGCATTTATCTGTATTGTGCAGCATATAAGCAGAAGGATAGCTTTTAGATCCAAAGATGACATTGTTGCCCTCTACTCAGCTCACATCAAGTCAATCATTGATTATAATGCCCCCTTTGGCAAGTAACTGGCAAAGCACATGCAACAACTTGCATGCCCTCAGGAGGTTTCTCAGAAAGAAAATACAGGGCCTACAACACCTGTCCTACATAATCCGCCTTAAAGCACTGTCACTATACTCAGTCTCTTACCAGCTGCTGAGAGGAGACCTCTGCCTACCATATAAGACATCCTCTGAGCCAGTATTCATGGAACTACTACACATCTGCAAGTCAGATGGTACCATAAATACTCAATCTAGGGACTTGAACCTTTTCTGCAACATAAACAGAAAGGTATAGAGGAACAGGTCAATTTTTTTCAGAGGACACCACTTCTCTGGAACAGACTTTCCCTCCACATAAAACAAAGTTCATTCTTGGCCCTATCCAAGTACAACTTTGATGCATGGATAGGCAATATGAAATTTAAAACTGTACAAAGAAGGAATGCCAAGGAGAAGCGGTCCAAAAGTTGAAAAGTTTTATTCACAAAATAAATGAACGCTGTTACAAAATCATGCATTTTCGTCCTCCATGGACTTCATCAGATGCAATATGAAATTTACCCTATGGGTGCCCCCTGTACCACTAATGGACAGGGGCAGCACCTAAATCTATCTTCCAGTATGGTCTGCTATAACTATGGCATGCCACCAGAAATAATCACTATCTTATGAGTAGCGTATAAATATAGATCTGGGAAAAAGTTCAGCATAATTTTTGATACTAAATGGGGTAAATGACTAGGCTTAAAATGGCCTCCAAGGGCAGAGAGAATTGTACTCACCTATTGACCTACAGAGATGAAAAAAAATGAAAACTATTTTTAAACACAAGTGTTTTGAACATGTAAATAAAGTGTAAGTACGTAATGAGGGAAACAGGGGGTCAACTGCATTTTACCCAGCTGTGGGTAGGATGTGCGCCGATAACTAGCAATGCTGCAGCTCGACTCCAAAATGTGTACATTGTAGTAATATAAACAAAGAAATTACTGACCACAAAAGTAATTATAAACTATAACAGAAAGACATGAACACTACTTGTATACTTTTCTCTGTATTAAAATGAAGCACACACTCAGAAATGTTTAAAAAGGAAGGCAGTAAAAGCACTCTATCTGACATATTGGCGAAATGTCACTGACATGCACACACACACACACACACACACACACACACACACACACACACACACACACACACACACACACACACTCTCTCTCTCTCTAGAGAAAATTGCAGCATACTTGGTGACCACATATCACTGACAGAAATATGAAACTGACTTATTTTAAATCATTTTAAATAACTGCATAATAGTAATAAATCAGTGTAGTTCACACAGCCTCATGATATCATGAGTTATCCCCTTAGGCTTTGCCTTCAGGGGTGTCTCATGATGGCAAAATATGAAACTTGCCACACATACCAGTGAGATTTATTGCTTAACTAAATAGCTGACAGCAGACGTTGACTTGAAAGAATGCGGTTATGTTAAGTTAGATGTGTAGTTGTTCAGAAACAAAATTGTTAGGGAAGCCAACTCCACAACATTGTCATTCATCTCTGCTCATCCTGGCCATAAAAAGGTATGAAACAAATAAAGGGCCGTGGGTCTAATTTAAGTCAGGCACAAAGATACTTACCTTTAAATAAATATATGTACAGAAATGAAGTTTGAAATCTCTGAACATGAATTATATAAACAAACAATGAATAAAGTGAAAAAATGAAAAACAGTGACAAATTAAAACAAATTTAATACAAAAATAATGATTTAACCATGGCAGAAATATATTCTGAGTAGTGCAGTGATGGACTTAAAGCAAACTGGCATGTTATAGTGTTGAGTCTGCAGGTGACATGAAACAAGGCAAACGTGTATAATCACATAAGATTTGATGCAGAAGATGGTATTAAGCAGCATCTCTTTCTATAAAGATCTCAGCTTGTGGAATTTCTAAGAGCTTTAACACACTGAATGTGTTGTTCAGGTGATATAACATGGGAGCCCATTAACTTACAGTAAACACCCAGCTACAAAAGTAAACTGCACCCTGGACACATGACATGACACACCTACCATATCTGTGGTAGACTGAGATGTGACCCTGCATGACTAAGCTGCAGCTCCAATATGATATGCTGTGTGGGGGTGAGTGCATGTGATGCTCACTAGATTTCATCACAAATGCAGCATCTACTAAGATGAAGAATCAAGTTTTGCCACTAAGATATCATGCTCACATTTAGGTTACCTGTTGTTGATAGTGGGTTTTAGTGTTTGAAAAATACTGTTCACTTTGACAGCCTCACATTAGGTTTGTAAATGCTGTAATTTAGTTTTGCAGGGGTCTTTACCTCATGATCCATGAAACGTTTGTACTATATTAGTAGCGGAGTCACTAACCCGCTTTGACAGGACAGTGTGAACTCCTAAATAAGTTGCACAAGTAGAGAGACTAAAAGCTGTGCACAGTTTTGGTTGGTTACTCTTGTAAGATTTGGACCTGATGACCTGAATGACTTCTTTGCTTTCCTCTACCCTCAGTATTCCCTCTGGTAAATACGTCTCAACCTATTAGAGCAAGAAATCTGGACAAAGTCTGAAACTCAAATGCATATCATTATTTAGTGAGTTTAATCCTTAGATCATCCCAGTGATTTGTCAAAAAAAACACAATTTTTATGAGGAACAGACCAAAAATATGAGTCAAAAATCTGGACATTCTGCGAAAATCAGCACAGTTGAGAGGTATGCTCTGGTCCTACCAGTTGCTAACAATATCTGGAGAGTGCAGACACTTGCACTGAAATTACCAAACATCTGCTCCCTGTATACTTGTCTGTTTTCAGGCCTCTTTACTTGGGCTGAGTACAGCAATCTCATACAATGTGTCCAGTCTAAATTATCATACTGCAAAACCATATATATAAAGATTTAGACTGAATCATCAGTTTAACATTGTGTTAAAAAAAAAAAAAACATGTTTTTGCAAGGAGGCAAGCCCCCCTGCACATCACACACAATCACAATAACAAATATACTAAAATACCAGTTGGGAAAAGGACAAATTCTCTTTCCCCACTGTTACCTAATCTCAGCAAAACCAAAGGCAGTACCACACACTAGCAATCTATGTGAAAGGTTTGAACCTTTCATTCACATTCACTTATATTGCTATGTTCTGATTAAATGCACCTTCGATGCAAGTTTTTCTATGAAACATAGATTGGTGAAAGTCACTCAAAGGACATTTTAGTCAAGAAATCAGTGATGTTTGACTTTGCTGAGGTATGATTGTTAAAGAACAGGTGCATCCATCAGACTTTTGTTCACACATGCATATGTCTTGTACATGTATAGTAACATTTAGGTGAACTACACCTCCTCCTGGTTTAGCTTCACAGCTGGAAAATTATTTATTATGATAAAAGTTAAATGTCACTATTTGAGTACAGCAGCAGAGGTATACATGCCAGAATGCTTTGCTAATATTAACTATTGTTATATTGTAAAGATACCACATATGTTGACAGTAGTGTACTCATAATTCAACATCATTTATTTTGCTCTTTTTGCCTCACTGTGAGTTGATCATCAGCCCTTTTACAACAAACAGGTTCATTAATTCCTCATCACCAGGGCATAGGTCACCTGGGGGGGCATTATTTACATAGTCATCAGAGGTGGTTTGAGATTTTTTTTCTTGTATTGCAACTCTAAGACCTGCACACCCTCTTCTAAGAGTCAGGAAGGGTCATAAAATGGACTGACCATGGAGGATCTCCCCTCACTTCCACAAAAGGGATTCCCTCAGAGCAGACTTGCTCTTTCATTGAAATTAAACAGTGGATTTTCCAGTCTCCATCAGGGAAAACACACTGCTCTATGTGCCCCAAGACCAAAGACCATGCAGCACTCCCCATCCCTTGAGATGCATGAGTGGGACATGCCTCTTCACACCTCCCCCCTTCCTGCTTTGCTCCTCCAGTGCTGGGGTCACTAATTGAACTCTGATTGCCTGGGTCACAGTCAGAGCCCATTCTTTCTGTGCCACAGAGACAGGCTATAATTTAACAAAATTTTAGCTTACTACCAATTATTAATTCTATACTGATGCTTGACTTTGTTATATATTTACTACTTTATTTAATTTAGAACTGTATTAAAACAGTTTGAGACTGAATTGTTATATTTTAAGATAAAAGGATCTGTTTTGAGCTGTATTGGTTTATTGTCAGGGCTTATAGTTTTGACTTTTTCTTGAACGTCTGGATAAACCTTTCTGTTACTAACCCAGCTGTATATGGATTATGGGGAACAGAATTGATTTGGTTTCATGAAGGTTTAAACTCTTCTAAAGAAAATTGTGTGCCATTGTTACTGACATTCTGCTCTGGTAAGCCAATCCTTATAAACAGAGTTTTAAGCACTGCAACAGTCTTTTCTGACATTGCTGATACCATGCAAACAACCCCTGCCCCCTTAAAGTGAGCCCCCACACCAATGAAAATGTTTAAGTCAATAAGTGGCACTGCAAAATTAATATCAGGATGGTGTCATGGCTCAGGTGGTCATTCCCAAGATGTAAAGTTGCTTGTGGTGGTACATTATGGATCATCTGACATTCAATATAGATTTTTGCTAAATCTCACTTGCAGGTCATTGCACCAAACTACAAGTCAGAAACTTTGTGTTTAGTGTCTAAGTATCCCTCACTTATAATGTTCAACACTGTGGCAGGTAACTTAAGATGATATCAAATTCTAGGTCAACACAGTAGAATTCCTTGGGATATGGTAAGCATTTCTTTATAGCTGCAGATTCAAGGTAACAAGAATGACCATCTTTAGTCCATTATCTTATGATACTGATGTATACCTGCAACAATACTTTAATTTCTGATTTTCGTTTGGGTAAGTATGTTGGTCACTGAAAACTGTTTAGTCTTTACCACTGAAGAACTTAGCTTTTGCACCTTCTCATAAAGCAGGTGAGACATTCCATAACTATTACTCCCACTCAGTTCTGAATTCATTGTTAAAGAATTATGACTGTAGGAGAATAAATGGCCAGTGCTGCAGCCATGCTGCCATCATTACAGTTATGCTATTTCATGCTTTAGAAACATACCCTAGTAGCTGGTGACCCATTAATATGTGAATCTCTTTACATACAAATACTGACATAACTTCCCTGCTAACTAGATCAGTCTAAGGGGTTCTCTGGCAATGTGGCATTTTCAGTTTTCATTAGGGGCCTTGAAGCAAACCAGGAATCTCTTTTGTGCCATCAGGGAACTTTTACATGATAGAACGGTACCTGTTTTGCAAGGCAAAATGTGTCATGTCCCAAATGAATGCCTTAGGTGAACTGGAGTTCCTCTGAATTGCCCTTAGTGTGTATATTGCTTGAGAGTGTGTGTGTGTGTGTGTGTGTGTGTGTGTGTGTGTGTGTGTGTGTGTGTGTGTGTATCCTGTGATGGGCTGGAACCCAGTTCAGGATTACTTCCTTTGCTTTGCACATACTCATTGCAAGGAGAAGCTCTGGCTATCCCACAGAGCTGAATTGGATTAAACAGGTAATCGGACAATGAATGAATAAATGAATCAAGTGCCAACCTAACAAGCAAGGATATTCAAACTATGGTTAACATTTTGTCTGTTGCTATCATCACTATGATCACCCAGAAAGTTCCTTCACACACCTCTGTCATTTACTGCTTAGCCCTGTACTGTAAAAATGCATAATTCAGTGAATACAAAATAGTATGTGGCAGTGTCACTGATAGATTTTCTCATCAGCACTCCATTAATGGGCTAGCCTTTCCTGATCTGTTGCAGCATCAGGAACTAGTGCCAAAGGACTACACAGTGCATTAAATAGAAATGAAATTTTATGTGTACCTTCAGTGCTACAGGCTTCAAAGTGGTGTTACACTCTTCCAATATAAAACTGATATACCCAATACTAACTCCTGTTTTGTGTTCTCTTGTTCCATCACACTCACTAATTGGCTTTTTTAAAAATACTTAAGTCACAATGTGCAAACCAGTTTCTCACTTAATGATTAGCTTCTTAATTATAAACAATATTTGTATTGTCTTTAGATAAATCTTTATGCTAAAAGTTATTATAGGGAAAAGTCTACATTCCTTTACATACATCATTAAAATATCATAACACAATATATCCTGTGAATAATGCCTCATATCACACTCTCTTGTTATCAAAAATCTGTTTATACCACATTCCTGGTAAAAGTTTTGTATGCACAAGACATTTTCCCACAAATCACCCTCTATAAATGTTCACTGCTTAGCCCATCTGTTGATTTGCTCCTTATTACACAAATGCACTCATTATTCAAACAGCAACCACATTTTAAATTAGTGATGCACCTGTATAACATTTTGTCCTGTCTCAATTTATACTGAAAACTTGTATACACACATGAATGACCTGTCTCACTGTTAGTCTGCTGTGTCCAGCATTAACATACTGCGTATCCATATGAATAATACAATCTGTCCTGGAGAGGAACTGAATTACAGTTATATTAATGCATGAATCTTATACAAAAGGTATACTTAAATGAAATTGATCATATGCATGTATGTATGCCCATGTCTTGTAAACGCTCTGTATCATCTAGTAAGACTCACTGGAATTAGACGATATTGCATCTTCCATATCTAGCTATGTAATGTAAGACTTGTTCAATGAAAGGAAGAAGGGTCTTCAGAATCACAGTCCTGAATGATTTTGCATTTGTGAACTTTTTCAGCTCTGAGAAATCTAAAATATGTTGAGGACTTGTCCGTTTTTAAAACTAAAAAAATAGACTGGAGTTGTTGTGTCTTTCGGCTTTTCTCGGTTAGGGGTTGCCACAGTGGAACTCCGGTCCGCTAATGATTGGCAGTTGATTTTTACGTGCTGAGTTGCCGGCCCTAACGCACAACCTTCAACGAAGGTACGCCCATTCACGCATGTCTCCACAGTAGACGCTCTAACTGAGAATCGAACGGGACAACGTCTTGCTGTGAGGCGACAATAAAAACCTTAATTTCTTTGCCTGAAAAAATACCCTTTCTATTCCTTTTTATTACAGTTGATTCATTAGCTGTAGAGTTTATTGCATTTGATGTGAGGTTGCCACTAGAAAAAGTTGCCCTTGACGTTTCTAAACAAATTCTATTGCATAGCCTTTTTGAATTGCGTTTATCTCATGCCATGCAGAAAAATAACTCCTGAAACTTGCCCCCTAAAGTATGGCTAGGAGGTGAAAAGGAATGTTTCAGTCATTTGAAGATATAGCTACCCTTTCCTGTTGAATTTGAAGTGTAACTGGCTTACTTTGTTTTGCACTGATTTTTTTGGCAAAATTGTTGGTGGATTTCTTTCTTTACAAAATGGTTTAATAATTGTCTTTTGAGACCAATAAGTATAAGGTACCTACAGATCTTTAAATGAATATCTTTTTTGTCATTATTTCTAAATCAGTAATAATAGCATCTGCTGTTTGCCCAAACAACAAATATTGTGTCACTGGAGCATGAGGAAACTTAAGTCAAACACCGTCATCTTCAGACTGCTCTGGCACGTTAGTCTTCTTAAACGTATTTCCTGATATGCAACTCATCTTAAAACATCAATAGCATCACATGCACATTTTAGTGAGTGAACTATTTTGTCTACTGTATCAACTAATTTTGATGCTAGGAAAAGTCAGCAAATTTTTCCAGAATTTGCTCCAAAATAGAATTCTGATAAGAATCTATGTGAGCTAAATAGAGTAGTGGCGTAACAGCAAACTACTACATGTTTACAGCTTTTCATCATATTTATCTAGTAAACTAGAATCTTTATTAAAATGGAGGAGATATAAAAAGGACATAATTTCAATCTGATTAGATGCTGTTCAAAGAAAGTTGCATGATCTGCCTTGTGAGAAGTGTATAAATCCTGCAAAATCTAAAGGTGAGCTTTATAATCTGTCAGTCTCTTCGGGTGCTGGAATCTGTGAATCTGAACATTGACTTTTTAAGGAAAAATATCCCATTTGGTGTGATTAATGCAGGGTTTACCCATGGCTGGTGTGGTTTGGTTTAGAGGCTAAAACCCAACTGACCAAACAAAGACAGTTATGGTAAAGTCTGTATTACCTATACTCAAATGGGATATATTGTTTTTATATAATACTGATTATATAAAAATATTTACCTTTTTTAAAACAATGTAATGACATGGAACTTTATTGGTATTCCATCTCCATTTGTAAACTTCAGCATCAAGGGAATGACTTCACTATGTACTACATAAGTACACATAAGTGTTAGTATTTCAGCACTAAATAATATTTTGTATGTATACTACCACTGTTTTTAAGACTGTCAAACATGCATATGTATACAGCAGTTTATATTAGGATGCTTGCACACTTGTTCATGAGTGATTTAGTGATATTCATGAGTGATTTAGTGATTTGTATTCTATATCCTTTTTGCCACTAAGCAGACCATCAAACCCAGTGGGACCAGAGACCATTTGCTCCTTAGCACAATAACAGGGGCAACAGTTGTCCAAAAGGGCCATCATCCAGGTAGCAGTGAGGGTAGCCTTAATGTTCCTGCCTTCACCGACAGCATTCACTTACTCTCCATGGAGATGGGACTCACTTCCACCATAGCCAGGTTACTCTGGCTTATCCACCACACTGGGACCCAAAGACATTCAAACTAGCATGTCCCTGTTTTGCAGGACTTCACTCCAGTCAGTGTCCCATATATTCCTGTGCATAGCTCAGAGGATAATTTCCTCAATCCAACCCCCATTCTAAACTTTTCACTGGTGGATGATACAAGTATTGTATCACCCACTGGATATCCAGTGTCCTCCAACTGATGTACCTGGCTACAGTCACCGGATTTGGATTCCAAGCCTCCATCTTCCTAGTCAACAGCATTAGTGTAAGCCTCTGCTTGCAGGGGGAGAACTGTTAATTGTGAATCACCTATCTCTCCTCCTCTGAAATGGTGAGCCAACAGATGACACTCCTTCCCATCTCCCTCCACACAACTTTCCCAGCACCTGAGACAGTAATCAAACTCATGCCATATGGGTCATAGTCTGGGCTTTATCCCTCTATGTCACAAAGTCAGGCTCAATTCAAGAGTGTTAATAAATGTTATTGAATATTTTATACACTATTTTGTTCATGGGCATTACTGTGGTGAGAAGGAGGGAAGCGTTTACTGCTAAAATATGTAACTGCTTGAATTTTGCTTCTCTGCTTAGTGGCACAAAAAATGGAGTATATAGCTTTTTATTTTTTGTTCTTAAGCTGCTGCAATTTCCATTTGTTTGTTTTGCAGCTAGACTTCTTCCCATGGGTAATGTTTGAGTCATAATGAGCACATTCTTGTGAACAACCAATTGTTTACATTTTGGAATAAATGTGACCCTTTATTGTATAATTGCTTTTAAGACATTCTTAAAGGGACAGTAAAGTGTCCACTTTGCATCTGGGGGCCTCATCATCTCACTGAATCTTTTCTCAGGAGAAGAAGTATTTCTTATAGGTGAAATGGAAAATTCTCTCATGCAACGTAATGGTTCCATAAAAGCAATATCTTCTAGGGGACACCCAGAACATTGGGAGGAAGAGTTTTCTTTATATGAATTCAGATTGGTTGGAGAGTGTCTCTGCAACATACAGAAATTATCCATTGCTCCAGATGAATCAGGGGAAGGATATTTTATTATTTCCTTTATATCCTCTTTAACCTTCACAGGTACCTGAAATATTTTGAATATCTATCCACAAAGGTATCTACTTTGGTCCCAGCTGCTTCACTATGGTTTCCTGCACTACATCGACATATTCCCTTGCAAAGATCTTACAGTAAAAGGAAAGGTGAATTAAGGTAGGGACCAAATTGGATGCAGTTTAAGCAGGCCTCACTTGATTAAATACTGATGTACTAGGCTCATCTACATCTGAAGCTTGTGGATCTGACATGATCACAGGGAATACCAGAAAAGGTACCAAAAAAGTGCTGCAAATGTCTTTAGGCAGCTCAGCAGCCAATAAGGAGAATTTCTGGAAGTTTTGCAAGTTGCTTCACATCCATATTTTGGGAAAACATTTGTATATTACTACCCAACTCGCAATTACAGCTAGAGCTGCTGGATTTATATTTTTCTTGTCTAGGAGTCACCTTTGCAGATTTTTACCACCTTATCTTTTTTTTTTTCCCTTTTTGTCTGTTTCTTAAGAGACTCAATGATTTTTGTCTCTTTATAAAAGCAGGAGTAAAATATAAAATATGAAAAAAAAAAAACAGTTACCTGTAGCACTGGAGGGGGGCTACCTACCATAATTTCAGTCTAGTCTTATTATCAATTTGACTAAAGATCTTTTAAAAACAAAACGAAACAAAAAAGCACTCAGCATGAGACATACACAAAACTATTACTACTACTATTACTAAAACAAATAGACTCTAATGTAGAAGTCATGCACAGGGAGAAATGACTGGAACAGAACAAAACTCATAGCAATACTGGCTACATGGAAGTACCTTGCTCACCAGCTGAAGTTCTGTTGAATGCTGGTAGGAGACCAGCAGTGCTCTTCATAGGGGCAAAGGCCCAGTTGGTGAAAACTCTGACACAGAACAAAGAACACACAAGGTAGGTAAACTCAAGAGCTATAACTTGCTGCTACATTGATCATTCCTTCAACAAAAGATCTTTTAATGACCAGTGACTTGTTAAGGGTTCCTGTCACATTCAGAACTGGTTGGTCTCTGGCCATCTTTGTTTCTTTTCAATAATAGGAGTTGCAACCAAAGTCTCCTACCATCCTATCTGTAATTCATATTAGCTCTCCTGCCCATATATTTGTAAGTTCATTCCCAGAATCTGATTTGCTTTCATAGGTTCATAGGTAAGCAATAGGCTAGCTGCCCTTGTGGGGCATTTTGAGCCCAGCCAGTTTCCCTTTTTATGCTCAGATTAACCTATACCATTTGGTTAGAGATTGGCCTTACCCATACCAAGGTTGATAATTATATATTACCCCTCATAAGGATAACTGGGATCATACCATAGATTATTTGAGGGGACCCATGCATGGAATAAAGCATTTATGAGCTCCCTCTGTTAGTAGTACGAGGGCAGTACTAGGGTAAATTTTCTGTTTCCTATCCACAAATCCAAGGTGCATTTGAACATGGATACATTTTTTTGTTATGTAGATGGGAAGCCTGTTCCAGAGCAGCAGTATTATCTGCAAGATATACCTGTCCCTCCAAACCATTCTGTTGATGTTGCAGAAGAGGTTTAGATCCTTAGACTAGTACTTCTGGTGCCATTTGACTTGCTGATCTGCAGTAAATCCATCAGTCTTTGGTTGAAAGATGTCTTGTACACCAGACACAGGTCACTTCTTAGCAGTCTGTAGGATACTGACTAGAGTGACATGGCATACAAGACCAAGTCCTAAACGTGCTATCAAACTCTAAAATTACTGCATCAATGGGCCCTGACAAAACCCTGGATGTATCTTAAATAGCATGAAGCATGACGTAGCCAAACTCCTAACACTCTGTTCAATCTTAGCCTTCATACAAGTTTTGTGCCAAGCAAATAGAGAACAGCTACAGTCATTGCCCTCCATAAATAAGGGCCTTCCACAGACCCAGGCAATTACAACCCCAAAGTCTGGTTAGCTATTCTCATCAGTGGTAATGTATAATTACTGACCAAGAGGAGAGCCAGTTCCAGGTATATCTTGAGGGACAGATGGAAGAGGCACAGGGGTAAAGTTAGAGCTAAATTTCTTGGCCAGTAGGTTCATTATATCTTCAGGCTCAGTATAGATAACATTGTTGAAGCAATAAACAAAAAGTCAGTAGCAAACCAAGAATTAGTCCACGACCTTCAAGAAAAGAAACCGGAACTCCAAGCTAATGCAGAGCCTCTGATCTGTTGTAGTGTCAAACTAGATCTGGGGTAACTCTAGGTGCATCATGATGCACCTAGAGTTACCCCAGATCTAGTTTGACACTACAACAGATCAGAGGCTCTGCATTAGCTTGGAGTTCCGGTTTCTTTTCTTGAAGGTCGTGGACTAATTCTTGGATAGATAACATTGTTCACAATCATTGCAGTGCATTAACAGAGTAATGCACGCAGCACATTTCCAGACTCTTCCTTTTAAGAAACTTACTCCTAAACTGATAATCTCGTCAGTGTACTATCTAATGTTACAATTAATGTACTACAGTAAAAGACCACTAACGTGGTACCAGGCAAAAAAGGCTGTTGCATGGTGATCTACTATTCTGATTTGTTGCACATTAGTCTATTATTGGGTCATTCTTGTCAATAAAAATGTTGTTTGCATATTACCATTTTTATTTATCATATGTACAAGTGTCATCAGAAGATCGGGGATGAATTTTCAGTCATTATTCATGCCACACAGTAAGTGGCTAACAGAGTGTAACTGCAATCTCTTTTTCTTTCTGTCTCTCTCTCTCTCTCTCTCACTCACACTCTCTTGGAAAAAGGATCTTGTATTTCCTTGGACTTTCAGCACTTTGTTAGAAGCACATTTGGCATCAAACAGACTTTTTCAATGTCTTGCTTTAGAAATTGGCATATTTTAAAAAAATCCATACAGACTATTTTGCCAAAAATGTTGGGGAGCAAATGGTTGTAATTAAAGAAACTATTATTTAGAGATTGGACATAGGATGCGAATTGCCTAGGCATAGTGATAACTTATTAACTTGAATTCTATTTGCTGCCAAAAAAGCAATTACTAGAAAATGGAAATCAAAATATAAAGTAGCTTTAACTAAAGTATTTATTACTTACTATAAAGGAGATAAAATAAATGACAGTGAGATATCTAGAAAACGAATGGAGCAAAATGCATAATAAACGCAGTATGTGGGAACAATACATGCAGAATAACATTCAGGAAGAGGAGTCAGGTTTAAGGGAAGACAGGAACTGAGCAATTTATGTAATTTTGGCATGAATGACAATTGTTAAAAAGAAAACACGCATGTATACGGCATGAAAAATAACAATGAAAAATGTTACAATGTTTTGCTTCTTTTCTATCAATGTATGTATACATATGCCATTTTTGTGATTTAATAAAGATATCAAAAAATACAATTATGGACAAAGCCAAAAATAACTGGGGTACAAAAGACCAAAATCAAGGACAACTTTTAAATAGCACTCTAATTCACTTATAAAGTTAATAGAACAACAGGTTTTACATTAGCGTTCATTTAACAATAAGAAATATAATTTTTTAATATCAGGTACTATTGGTTAAATATACTTCCTAGTAATTTACCAGAAAATCAAAAAAAAAATGATAAGGGATAGGGCAAAAATATGAGGCAAAATCAGCAACATTTTGTAAAATCAGGGAGATCCAAAAGGTACTGTATCAAACCGAAGACAGTTTGAATACTATGGCTTGCAAACTCTGAGCTTGCAGTAATTTGTAAAGTGTACTGTCACATAGCCAGTCTTTCTTACAATGATTCAGCCTAAACAGAGGAAGTTTCTTGCTGCTAACAGACAGCATACCGTGCTGTCTCATTAATTGTTAATGCTGGACATGATTTAATTCAAGGACAAATGTACTCAGCTTTGATTGTTACTTGAATTTAAGATGCCTTTGCAAGGACTCTAAACACTCCATTAACTGCTATGGCTTAGAGTAAGGTTTTCTCATTTACAGTGCTAGATTAATTAAGCAACAGCTAAGCTCTGAAGCCTAAACTGTACTTTGACACTCATCCCTGATAATGTCAAAGCAGCTACAAGGAATAGGAATGTTTTAAAATGAACGTGTAAGAAATAAAACAGCTGCTTAGCTTATTCCATTTGTGCAGCTATCAAGAAAGGCACAATGGACATAAACCTGATTTTTTTTTTTCTAAATACACAGGACATTGAAACTGGACAGTTTTGTACATCTGTGCATTATGAGGTGAGAACTATTGCTATCAATATTTTCAGAGCTAATTCAAAAGCTTTTTTCTTTCAGCAGGTTAACATTTGCTTTGTACATATTGTCCTGTAATGGCAAACACTTCTGAAGAGCTTATTGGAAAAAAAAAAAAACAAAGAAAACTTGGACTAAATGATCAAATGAAAAAAACAATAAAGCTTTAAGGTGTTTGAATAATAGGCTGCATGGGGTCATAATGATTTAGTTCATAAAAAATGTTACAAAGGGCAGTCACATAATTCCTGGAATCCTTTTTATACTATTAAAGCATATATATATATATATATATATATATATATACACACACACACACACACACACACACACACAATATATATTACTTAAGAGTACAATGTATATAGCCTATGAAATACAGGGGAACAGACTTCCAGAGCAGGTGTCATGAGCTTTTTTAAACAATTTCACTTTCTAGGTATAATGATTATGTCATAGGACCAGAGGAGGTTACTAGGCTAATGACCCTAGGGCCCTTACAAGTCTAGCCAAGTTTTTCCCTTATTTCCATGATCAGTATTATCACCCTTGTCCAAGAGGGACACAAGTGGAATCCCTGGAGTGAATTTAAGGTTAAAACCAGAAATCCAAGGTCTGGAAACATAGGGTCAAGTCAAACAGGTTAAGTATCAAATACATTATTCCAGTAAAAATCATACAGCTTTCAAGAATAACCCTTCTTCAGTGTTTGTAGATACAAAGTTTAAAACACTCACTTAAATACCTAACCCAAATCACATGACACAGTCATACACAAGTAAGTAATTAACAATAAAATTCCATATATAAAACCATGTAAAAATATACGTATATGGAATTTTTTATACTCTATATAGAAAAAATAGGGTCTATGTTAAATCATTGAATGCTTAAAAAAGCAAACAATGATTTATCGAACCCATGTAAGCAAAAGTGGGGGGCTGCCGAGATCGCACTACAGTCACAAAAACGGCAAAGTAATGGAAGCGGCCAAGTGATTTCTTTCCCAGGGAAAGAATTTGCTTATATGCCATTTCTTTATTTTACCTTTCCGTGCTTTCAAGTTCGATCAAGACGCATTCGAGAGAATGTGTCTTCGATCATTTAATACGAACCAAAAAATATATATAAAAATATAAACATATATTTATATAAAAACTATTAATAATATCACTTTAAAAACATTTGTTTCTTCTTTAAGATAGGTTTCACACTAACCGCTGCATTCAAACCTGGTAGGCAGTCTGCTTCTAGGGGAGTTATCCATGAATATTCACATACCTCTAAATCATTGTTTAAATCACCATCTCTTTTACCTTTATACTTTATATCTATTACCCTAAAGTTAAACTTATGACTGTCCCCCTTTTCTCTCACATGCCTGCCTAGAGCATTGCTGTTCACTTGCCTACGTATGTCTGATTTATGTTCGGTAATCCTGTCTTTCAGTCTACTTGTACATTTTCCTATATAGAAAGCCATGCATATTACACAGCAAGCCATACTGTATATATAATAGCAGTTGTATTACAGGTCGCAAAACACTTAAACAAATATTTTCTACCTGTAACGGGATGCACAGATTCACTACTAGTATCCACACCATCACAGCATTTACAATTATAACAAGGAAATGTACCATGTTTCTTACTTATCTCAGATCTTCGTCCAACAAAACCTTTATAACATAGTCTTTGCTTAACTTTAGAACATGTTCAATATGAGAAGGATGGGTTAACACCTACAATTTGTAAAATCTCAGGCATTGTTTTCAGGATCCCCCAGTTATTCATAATTATACTCTTAATACCTCTTGACCTTCTGCTATAGGTAGTAATGTATCGCATACATCCATTCACAGTCCTATCATTCTTGCAACCATTCCTATGTTCCAAATGATGCTCAGAAAAATGTGGTCTCGCATCTCTTTCTCGCTTGCTTTTAACCTCATGTGTTATTTGTTGTAACATCCCATTACTATAACCACACTGCTTGAACTCACTTAGTGGTCATTCTGTCCAACTCGATGTGGAAATTCTTATCCTCAGTATTCAACTGGCTGGCCCTTAAAATTTACACTTTCACCATACCTTTTAAAAGTATGTTCTGCATGTATACTATTCCTGTGAACATAGCGGTTAGTGTGTACTTCCTTCTTATGTATAGAAGTAACAGTATTATCAGCATGCTTAGTTAGACATACATCCAAATAACTAATATTATCATTAGAAAACTGCACTGTAAATTTCAAAAAATCAGTAGTAGAATTTAAATAATCCACAAATAAGCACAACTCTTTATCACTTCCACCCCACAAAAGGAACACGTCATCTACAAAACATTTAAAAAATAGGACTTTATTCCCATTTAAGTGAGAACCATTATAAACAAATTATTCTTTCCATTGAGATATTACAATGTTGGCATATGTGTTAGCCATTGGGGTGCCCATGGCTACCCCATTCTTCTGTAAATAAACACAATCATTGAATATAAACACATTGTTAGCCAACACTAACTCAGTGAGTTTACATGTTTCCACCTCTCTAGTAGCCTTATCTGTGTTCATACAGAAAAAGTTCTGCAATGCTTCTAATCCATATTCAATGGGTATTGCTGTAAATAGTGATTTAATATCGAGGATCACAAACAAAAAATAACATCCCCTTTGTTCACTATACCAAAGATATAATTCTTGTAAAAAAATTGTTTGTATCTTTAATATAACTTTATATTTTACTTAGGGTAGATTGTAGATAAATAGAAATGGGTTCAGTAGCCCACCCCACAACCAGACAGAATAGGCCGCATAGGTGGGTGGAAAAGATTTTTATGAATTTTTGGTAACCCATAAAGAATAGGGGTAATGGGACAAGGTACTGTGAAAAAAAATTAAATAATTCAATATTAATATCATTATTAATCTGCAATTCATATATACCCATATTAATCTTACTTAAATGTTTAGATACATCTGCCTTAGTTATTTCAACAAAAGTATTGTTGTCACTTAAAAACTCAAACATATATTCATTATAAACATGTCTATCTAGTATAACAGCAGCACCCCCCTTATCCACCTGTTTAATAATGATGTTTTTGTTACCTTCTCGCTTTTTCAAAGCCTCATACTCAGAGGGAGACAAATTGCATACTTTTTTCTCTTTCTGTGCTTAATATTTCCATATATCCCTTTCACACATTTCACTAAATGCATTTAATATAGGGCAGTTAACAGGTGTGAATAAACTAGATCTTTTACATACCTGTGATTCACCTGATGCAGAATCTTTGAAGATGAGCTTCAGGCATGTATTTCTAACAAACAATCAAGTCCGTTAATGCAGCTACAACATTATCAGTATCAGAGGGTATAAAACGTAATCTTTTCTTTAAAAGTTTTAAGTCATTCTCAGTCAATACTATACTTGACAAATTCACAAACAAGTTCATCTCTAATCTCTTGAATTCTTCATTCTGCTCCTAGTTACTGGCCCTTTGATCTTCCATCTGCTCCCCTTTCTCCTCCCTCTCTGGTCTGCTTCTTGCCCCTCGACAAATCCCTGTTTCTGCTGTCTAGTGTTTCCGGTAACCTTACTGAAATCGCAGATCTTCCGTTCCAAAAATTCTCATCCGCATGGCACATACCATTTATATTCACTGTATGGTAACACCCATTTGTTCAACTAGATTCTGTGTTGCAATTGCTGGGTCTACATTAACAGTCTGTTGCACTTTATCAGTTATGGCTTTATCAGCTTCACTAATGATAATCAATTAATTTGGGGAAAATTAATCTAAAGAATCCATTGATATATCTACTGTACATTGAATAGCATGCTCCCTTCCCTTTTGTTGACATTGGACATTCCTTAGGCCAAGAAAAAATGCGGCCATTTTTAAAGTCATTAAAGTCTCTTATAAGCTTTCGATTCTTGGCTGCAATCAACTTTTTTTCAAATTGTGTCAGTCTTTCAAGCATGTTATTGTACAATAATAAACTGTCATGAAATGAAGGTATTTCAAATAACTCACTTTCAACTAGGGTTATTTATTTTTGCAAATCACATTCCACTTTGTCAAAGAAATCATTCATCAATTTCATATAGTCTGCTCAGATTTTTAGATTAAGCTCCTGCCACTTTTTAAGTAAGTCAGGATAGGTGTTCCGATAGGAGGGCATTTTTAAAACCCTCAAACCACGTGGGACTATCCCATACTCCAGGTACGCTATGAAACTAAGGCGCTGCCATTGCAGACTTTTAAAAGACTCATTTTTATGCTCTAATACAGTCATTTTCGAACTTAAGTCATTTGCTGAGGCTAATTCATTATTAAATTTGTCTACATTAGATTCTCTTAAACAAGCCAGCAGTGGGTTGTTTTATACTGATAATAATTGATTTAAGGAGCGGTTATTACAGCTTGCAGTGTTACCTGTAGAAACTGTATACTGTGTCATAATATCCAAATACTTCTCCCAATGCCCGTGGCTGGTCCAAAAATCAACAAACAAAACACAATTTTTATTCCTAAAAACTTTGTGATTTTTACTGGAATACAGTATGTGATATTTAACCTGTTATTTGACTTGACCCTATGTTTCCAGACCTTGGATTTTTGGTTTTGTCTTTGGAATTTTTGCTGTCCAAGTCTGGTTCACCTATGTGCTGGTCTTTGCAGTTTGTGAATTTAAGGTTACCCATCCAATTGTCCAAATTGTGTTTGAAGAGGGCCAATAAGGTGCTCTGCTTGACATGAAATGGGAGTCTGTCCAAAGGTTTGGTAACCTCTGGGAGACAAATCTGAATCTGTCTCTCCAGCAGGTTCTACTAATGTCACATACCACGTTAAGGCCATTACAGTGAGTAACCCATGTACCATTTGACTTAGGGTTATGCTTCATTTCCAATAAAACAGGGTCAAAGACTGCCTTATATGCAAGGCAGAGATCACCTCTGAGTATTCTTTATGAAACAGAATAAAGTGATGGTGATTTCAGACAATCTTCATTGGACAGATGCTGAAGACCTTGAATTTTCCTTGTGAGGAACCTTTGTGGTCTCTCCAATTGCTGCATGTAGTTGGAAAGGTACATACCAAAAGGGGCACTGTACTCAATTATTGGCCTGAAGTAATAGTACAAGGAGGTTATAACTTATTTTTTTTCTGGAGGGAATGCCCTTACTTATGACATGAGCAATATAGAATGCCCTTCTTACCACTGTAGAGACATGGTGATTAAAGGTAATGTTGCTGTCAACCTGTATTCCCAGGTCTCTCACCACTGAGTGCATACTTAGGGTGTTGTTACTGATGTGGTAGTTAGCAGGAACATAGCTCTTAATGAAAGGGATGATAACGAATTACCACATAGGTGGCATCCCCCTTAATACAGAAGAGGTAATAAGAGATCTGGGGACCCAGGTAGATAGTAATCTCTCCTTTGACAATCATATTGCCAAAGTAGTTAGGAAATCCTTCTATGTGGCCCATCTAATTGCTAAAGGGTTCACATCTAGAAATAAAGAGGTTATAGTGCCCCTCTACTTATCACTCATCAGACCCATCATAGAGTACAATGCCCCATTTGGGATGTACCTCACAAGACACTTCCAGCAGCTGGAGAGACCACAAAAGTACTTCACCAAGAGGATTACTGGCCTCAAACATATGTCCTATGCAGCCTGAAAAAACTCTGGCTGACTTACAAAGCCATGTCCAACTCAGAATTGATGGACATGCTCCACCTAGAGAAATCCAAGTCACTGCGAGCCATGCGCTTTAGTGAGCTAAACCTCGCCACAACAATAAATAGAACACGCTGGAGGGATAGATTCCTGTCACAGAGACTCCCCATGCTTTGGAACAAAATTCCAAACTACATTAGGCAGAGCCCCTCACTAACACTCTTCAAGAGAATCCTTGACGAGTGAATGAGTAACAGAAAATACACCCCTGGGATCACTTCATTGGCTCTGCTTGACAGAGGATCAGTTAATTAATCAATGGGGTGGTGAAAGCCGACACCCTCTGGCTAGGCTTATAACTGCCCTCGGGCAGATAGCCTAGTACCTACCTATGAACCTATACATTTTTTTTTGCATTGAGTTTAAGGCTATGGCTTTGGCACCAGTCATTTGTTTGTTTGACCCTTTTATAGGATTTTGACATCGTTTGGAGATTCTATGACCACCCCCCAGTTTGCAGTCATCAGCAAACTTTGTCAGCCACAGACCTTAAGTTCTAGCTTGCACTTTGGAGAAATAGATTCCAAACAGTAGAGGTCCCAGGACTGATCCCTGTGGAACACCACTGGTCTGCTGTTGGAGGTGGATTCCCCTATTTTGATTATATGGGTTCCAACAGTGAGCCAGTTAGTGACCGATCTAATGATATACAGGTTGATACCTAGCTGGGTGAGTTTGTCAATTATGCCTGAGCTGGGGATAGTGTCAAAAGCCTTGTCAAAGTCTAGGTAGGCTGTATGCATACATTTCCCCTCATCAAGGGCCTGGGTGACTGTCTCGAAGAAGTCCACCAGGTTTAACAGGCATGATCTCCATTTTACAAATCCAAATTGAGTAGGGTTAAGTATTTGGAGATTACCAAAATCTTTGTTGATAAGGTCCATGATGATTTTCTCCATGGCCTTGCAGAGAAGGCTAGTCAGGCTAATAGGTCTATAGTTCCCAGGGTCAGTGGAAGCACCATCTCTGTGCAAGGGGATAACGGTGGCCTTTTTCCATTCAGCTGGGATGAACCCAGTGCTTAGACTATGATTGAAAAGAGTACCCGGTGGCATTGCTAATTCTTGTTTGAGCCCACGTAGGACGCAGTCTGGGATGTTATCAGGTCCCATGGATGTTGTATTTTTAACCTTAGAGAGGGTGTTCACGGCTTACCTTTAGAGATATAAGGTAGAGGACAGGTGGTAGGGATGTCTTGAGGTATGTATGGTAGGGATAGGGGAGTGAAGTTTTCACAGAACCTGCCAGCTAACAGGTTAGCAATCTCCACAGGCTTGTTATATGTGGTATCATTAACTACCAATTTGGCACAAATCGGGCCTTTTTTTTTAGGTTACGGGTGTAACTAAAGAATGCCTTATGGTTGTCCTTAGTTGAGGAAGCCAATTTGGATTCATAATTAGCTTTGAAGGACCTCACAAGAAGTCTTATATGCTTATTTATACTGAGAAGGGAGTGTTTCCAGTTTACGGCTCACTCCCTCTTACTCTTAGACAGCAATTTCTTCCTCTTATTGTAAAGCCTGTTAATGGCAGTTGTCCACCAGATAGGTCTGCTCTTCCTTGAGGAGCTTGTTTTGGTCCTATCAGGTACAGTTGAGTCAATGCAGTTGTTCAGGTGTTTGTATAAAGCATTTGTGTAGAACTCGGCATAGTTGCCAGTTCCATCTGAGGGGGGAAGTGCAGTGAAGCTATTTATACCATCCCGTAAGAGGTTATAATCTGCTTTGGAGAAGTTTTTAGTTTAGTTGCTGTTGGGGGGGGGGGGGGTTAGGGGAGATATGTACTTTGAATGAGACTGATTTGTGGTCAGATCTCACCAGGGAAGACCTCACAGTGGGGGTGCTACAGTGGTCCACCATATTGGAAAGCACCAGATTCAGGATTTTGGCACCCCTTGTGGGAGTGTCAACTAGCTGGTCCAGGGCATTGGAGTTAACAAAGTCGAGGAACCTTTGGGCAAGTGAGTTTGTGTACGAGTAATTTCCCCAGTCAATGGATGGGTAGTTAAAGTTGCCCAAAACCATGGTGTTCAGATGTATCCTGATAGACTCAAGTAGATCCAAATAGGCAGATTGATTTTGGCCTATTGGGTTCATCCTTTCACGATTCAGGATTATTGAATTAAAAGGAATAGACAGCATGTATGAACTGCTGGATGCCATTCGTATTTATTTCTAATGGTACTGGCTGACACTGCAGGAGGTTAATATGTTTGCATATATGCTACAATTGATGTAGTAATGCTAGTGTAGTCATGTGGGCTTGTGGTGGAGTATGGAAGACCACTCCAGGGTCTGGTAAAAGTGTAATGTCAGCCAGCACAGGTGGGTAGAATGATAAAGTATGCTGGGGAAGGGGAGCTGTCCTATCAGGCTGGAAGCCTATCAGTTGTTCAAGCACTCTTCCAATAAGTGTGATCCTGCAAAGTAAATTTGCTGAAAGCTACTTTCAAAGCCAAAGAGTTTGCCTTTTACTCCACTGTTGTGTGACTAAGGAGTTGGTATAAACAAGTATGTAGGTGCACCTCCAATACACAGGGTTTTAGAGACTTGCTGAAAGTGGCTTTTAACAAGCTATTTTCATGGCTTCAGCATTTGCTGAAAGTTATTTTCATGGGTCAACATGACTCCAGACCTAGTTATTGGGTGTGAAAGACCTTTTCCCCAGGGGATTGTACCGACGTAGATGTTAAGTATATGACTGTTTTTTTTTCATACCTCCCAACTGTACAGATTTTCACAGAATGTCCAAATCGTTGCCTCCTATTTTTTGGTATGTTCCTCATAAAAATTGTGTTTTTTTTGGCAAATCACTGCGATGATCTAAGGATTAAAGTCACTAAATAATGACATACATTTCAGTTTCAGACTTCATATCCTTCAGAAAATGCATTCTAACAGAAATCCTGTTATTCTAGCAACTTTCTAAGTTTATAAGAGCAATATTTAAAATGTGTCCCTATTTTTGGGCCTTTGTCCATATTTCTTGTGCTAAGAAGTTGAAATATTTGGTGTGTGTGTGCGTGTGTGTGTGTGTGTGTGTGTGTGTGTGTGTGTGTGTGTGTGTGTGTGTGTGAGAGTTCAGGTGTTTACACATTTAAAATGCCTTTGCAAAGACTCTAAATATTTATTGTCTTTCAGTATGTCTGCTTTTGGTCACATTTTGGTCACATCATGGCTTCACTTTGCAGGCACTTCATATAGATCTTATCTTTGATATTGTGCAGTAAGTACATTACACTGTATTTACCCAATAAAACAATGAGAAAATCAGCTATCTATTCTGCCCTTTAAATGCAATTTAACATTTTGCAGGACATAGCCAGTAACTCCTCAATGACCTGATATCCAGTTCTTTTCTGTCATAGCAAGAATGAAAAATGAATCTTTCAGCTCTTCCTGGTGGATTAGAATATCTTTCTTTCTTTTCTTTTGAAATGCAAGATATATTCATATGTTTTCTGCTGGTACCAAAACTTGTGTGATACATTTTTTCTTTACTGTGTTGCTAACCTAGAATATCATGTGCAGTGAAATGTCACACACATCTGTTAATAACAAAGGTATAGACTATTATGTTTACTTCAGGCTGAGACTGAAATGGATCCAATGCAAATGGTACTCTACCATCGTTAATGAAATAAAAATACAATAAAATAAGAACAGCAGCAATGTTAAGAAGGGAATTAAAACATGTTACAGGAATATCAAATAGCAAGAAAATGACAAAATGGAAGTGGGATGAGTACTGACAGTTTGTGTCTGGATATGCCTGGGGGTGACTGGATACAAGATGACACAGGGCAGAAATACAGAACACTTTCTTCTGTGTAGTTTTGACAGAAGAAAGGTAAGTAAGGATGATACCTTTACCAAACAGCAGAAATGCTCAATGTGGCTGGGAACAGAGCATTAATCTGAGTATTGTAAAACATGGAAGGCAGTGGGGCTAGATGAGGCTAGCTTGATTTAAGGCAGTGGGGCTAGATGAGGCTAGCTTGATTTATCCAAAAGAATGAGCTGCAGAACTAGAGAAAGCACTTATAAATATCTGTAAATAACCATGTGAGGAGGAGACAGTGTTCCAAGACTGTAGCTAAATATGTTGGATTCCGCATTACATGAGAGCAATGTTGGATAGCATATACTGTTTTAGCATGATCGCTAACAGGGATAAGCTGAAAGGAGATGATGATGCTGTAGTAAGAAAATGAAGGAACTGCCGTAAAGGAAACACCTCAGCATATATACATATATTTAAGCTGCAGAAGAAGAACTGTTTTATCTTATCTGAATACATTAATTAGCATACTGCAGCAGCCTTTTCCATCCTCTTCTCTAACATTTTCCTGTTACCTCATGCCTTTTTTTTAAAATAAACATTTGTATTGTTCTGAACCATACTATCACAGAACCTTCATCATGAGTGCATGGCAACATGCATTTGCACAAATAAGTCATAGTGGGCTTCCAGAGTGATGCAGACAGCTCATACTTCCACCCTGGAGTGGGGTAAGGGTCATTATAAAAACCATCACTGCCAGGATGGTAGCGAAGGGCACAGTCATCTCTTATGGCTACCTGAATGACTGCCCCACCAGACAGTTCTTACCCCAGTAGTTCTCAGGACACCCACCTTGAGGGAATGAACAGGCTCAAGTTCTGTAGGGAGAGGATTGATAAACAGCAGGTATTGGGTTAAAAAGAACCTAAAACAAACTGGTTATTCAGGGACATAGACAAACACATAGGGTCAGAACACTAGACAAGGAAAAAATAGATATGTCTATGATGCATCACTTTCACTGGAAAGGTTGGTGACTGACCTTAGTGCTTAGCTTTCACTGGGGCATAGGAGTGTTTGATTTGCCTCTCCTGAGTGGCTGCACCTATTGGAAGGAATACATGCAGTGTAACTGCATTACATATAGGTTAACAGGTTCATGGGCGTGTACTAGGCTAATGAACACTAGTGCCTTTTTATGAGTAGCCAATCACCCCAAATTTTATCCTTGATAAGTGTAAGCAGGGGCTTGAGGGATGAAACATTTACAAGCAGGGGGCCTGAGAGATGAACTGTTTACAGGTTTCCTGTGTCCATTAGAGATATGCTTGCCAACCCATTAATGAATTTTCATTCCCCATCCAATTGTCTAAGTTACATTTGAAATGGTTTAGGGAGGAACTCTGCTTCACATAGATGGTGAGTCTGTTCCAGAGAAGTGGTAGTCTCTGAGAAAAATACCTTTTTCTTCAGCAGGTCTTATTTATATCACAAGTAAGGTTTACGTCTTTAATTAGGGTAATTGTGTTTTGTGGATATGGAGGAGACCCACAAGAGTGGGGTTTGACGATGCCTTGTATGCCAGGCATAGATCTCTCCTGAACAGCCTGTAGGAGACAGAATACAGGGATAAAGCTTTGAGACATCTGTATTGGAAATGTTACTTAAGCCCTGTATTCTTTTACTGAGCAACCTCTATGGACATTCAAATTGTTGGATATGCATGGTTAAGTGCATACCAAAGGGGGCACTGTATTCAATGACAGTTCTGACGAATGCTGAATACAGTGGAACACTGACCTCCTTGGACCTAGATGCCATACCTTTGTTTATAAGTTGCACAACATAGGATCAATTCCTCACTATTGTAGACAAGTGATGGTCAAATGCTACACTACTGTCTACATGAGTTCCCAAGTCCCTGACTATTGGACTGACTCTTAGGGGATGTGTTGTCAATACGATAGTTACCAGCGGTATATAATTTCCCAAAGGATGCTATTATGCATTTATAGACATTTAGCTTTAGTTCTTGGCTCTGACACAAGTTATTTGTCTTTGTCTGCCCTTCCTGGAGAATGTTAGTGTTGGTGGGGGATTCTATGACAGCTCCTAATTCATAAATGTCTGCAAACCTGGTAAGCCAGAGACCTCTTGATCTTGCCCTTGACTTCAAAGAAATACATGCCAAAATGGAGTAGCCCAGAGACCGATTATTGACGGACTCCACCTGTGATTGGTCAGTTCTAACGTCCTGGTCTTCTCTGTGAGTCAGCTTGCTATCCACTGAGTGACAAAACCTCATATACACACACACACACACACACATATATATATATCTATATATATATCTATATATATATCTATATATATATATATATATATATATATATATCTATATATATATATATATATATATATATATATATATATATATATATATATATATATATGGGTCTACTTCAAAACATCTACAACTCATAACATCTAATTTCATAACATTGAGAACAGAAAATCTAAAACCTATCACATCGAATTTCATAACATTGAAAATATGCATCAGAACATCAAACACTACAAATCACAAGAAAATAACATCCCTTCCACATATAACGACATCAAACTACCAAACACACTTTTTACTACATTTCTGCAGGGAGGCAAGCCCCTCCACACCCCCCCCGTAAATTAAATATACTAACTCCAAGATCACACTAAAGTGGGAAAAGGTTAATTAACCCCACTGTATAAAGCCTCCATGCAGAAATGTAGTAAAAAGTGTGTTTGGTAGTTTGGTGTCGGTATATGTGGAGGGGATGTTACTTTCATGTGATTTGTAGTGTTAAATGCTATGAAATTCGATGTTATGGGTTTCAGATGTTTTGGGTGTTAGATGTTCTGGTCTCAATGTTATGGGTTTTAGATGTTTTGAAGGGAACCCATATATATATATATATATATATATATATATATATATATATATATATGGGTCTACTTGAAAACACTGACACGCCAAAACACAGATGAGAACACCGAGACCGGAAGATCGACAACTGAGATGACCGACAGTTTAAAAGCCCGATGCTGAGAACACCGACATGTTAAGGTAAGTGTGCGATAGTGACAGACTTTAGGGTTAGGGGCGGGTTAACTAAGTTAGGGTTAGGGCGTGGGTTAGGTGAGTGTGTGATAGTGACGGACCTTAGGGTTAGGGTTTGGGTTAAGGTTAGTGCATAGATAGTTGTGTATGTAAGGTTTAATGTAGGTTTGTAAGGTTTTTGGTGTGCTTGTGTTGTGTGTGTGTTTTTCGGAAAAGGTATTTGTTTTGTTGATTGTGGGGATTGTGGTTTGTCGGGCATGTGAAGTTTCGTGCTTTTAAACTGTCGGTCATCTCAGTTGTCGATCTTCCGGTCTCGGTGTTCTCATCGTCGGTGTTTTGGCGTGTCGGTGTTTTGAAGTAGACCCTATACATATATATATATATATATATATATATATATATATATATATATATATATATATATATATATATATTACACACACACACACACACACATATATATATATATATATATATATATATATATATATATATATATATATATATACACACATCTATATATATATATATATATATATATATATATATATAAATATATATATCCCACATAGTGATCAGTGGTAAAAAGCACACCTGCTGAATTGATGACAGCTACCTAACATAACAACACCATACATCCCAGAAGCATCACTATAGCATATACCTGCTGCACCCTTCATTGCAACAGGCATATCATGAAATGAAAGAATACACCTTTAATGTATCTGCCACTTGTAATAGTGACCACATAGTCTGTATTGTGTGCAAAAATTTTTACATTGGCAAAACTGATAGATTGTTCAAAGAACGAATCAGAGAGCATATTTATAATATTTCTAAGCAGAATAAAGCAAATGCTCTTGTCAAGCATGTGCTTAATACTAATTCCACACATTGTTTTAAGTTTATAGTTATTGGGAGAACAGTGAAGGATGTAAGGTTAGGAGATGTAAGTTTAATAACTGAGGAATTGGAGGCAAAATGGATAGTCAGGAAGAGGGGAGATGCAGGCTGTGGTCTTAATGAATGTGTTCCCCTTAGACCTAAACTCAAGTCCAGATTTGTAAAGCGATAATTGATGAATCTATGCAAATAGTTTTTTATATATTTTCATATGTTTTCAGCTGTTTTTATGTTGTGCTTTTAATTGTATGTATTTCTTTAAATGTGATATTAGTTTCAATAAGTCTTGGTCAGGTGATTTTATCAGTGTATTTAAATGGTGTGGTTTAATTGTGCTGTTTTTACACCTGAAGAAGCGATAAGTGAAAGCGCTTGTGTTTGTGCACAGTAAAGTTCTTGTTTATTATTCCAGCCTTAGATGTGTCCGTGTTTTATGGTGCAGCAGTAGCGTTGTTGCCTCACAGCAAGAGGTTCTCCTGTTCGATTCTTGGCTGGAGTGCGGGGAGTGCCTTCTGTGTGGAGTCTGCATGTCCTCCCCGTGGTTGGGTGGGCGTTCGAAAGACATGCGTAAATGGGCATGCCTTCATTGAAGGCTGAACGTCGAGCTGGCACCTCGGCGTTCGTGAAAATCTAGTGCCAATCATTAGCGGACTGGAGTTCCGCTGTGACGACCCCTAACCGGGAAAAGCCGAAAGACAACAACAACAACTTGCCTTAAAGACGCATTTCTTGGAATAGTGGTGGACTTGCTTTTAGATTATAAGTGATGTATAATGTTTGCAACTGGAGTGTGGCAGTACGGTTTGTGATGTAAAATGCTTGCAACTAGGATTGTGTTGGCATGGTTTGTTTTCATTTATATAAATGTATGATTGCCTATGTACTATGTGATGGTATTTTAATCAAGATGTTTCTTGTTTAAAAAAAGGCAGGAATTGAATAATTTATGTAATATTTCTTAGGTTATATGATATATAATGTTTATGTTAATATAGTTTGATTACTTTTTATGAATGTAAATTTACCTGTTACAAGTGATAAATCAATAAAGGTGTTTGGAAAAAAATAACAACTAAGATAAAAATGATGAAGGTAATGAAGTAAATATGAGATACTGGCACTTCCCCACCTACCTGTTAAAAAGAGAGGAATTTAAGTAATGGGTAGTGGAAATTATTCAGGAGTCATTACGGAAAACAGAAATTTCTTCTGAAGTCTTAACTAGTGACTGGAATAAAGTGAAAGTAGAGTTTAAAAATGGAGTAGAAATAAAAGAAAAAGACATGTGGTTAAGAAGTAACATTAATTATTTAGTGGGTTGACAAAGGTTAAAGTACTGCAGAATAAAGGGAATCTTACAGAACAAGAAGAAGAAGCACAAATGCAGAGTGCTAAAGAGAAAATAAGGGGGTATCTGGATAATATACATGAGTTTAGAAAGATTGCTGTTAAGGTGTTGTTTTCTGATAACTCCAGAGCACAAAAACTTTTAGCTCAACGACTTAGGCAACAGAAAGAAGAAAGGGTTGTTGCTAGACTTAGGGAACCTATAATAAGAAAAATAACCACAGATATTGTAGAGGTATTAGAGATATTTTGGAAATTTTATGACAATTTGTATAAAGCAGAGAAATGTGGAAATCAAGAAACAGCAGAAAGGGAAATGTATATGAAAGACATAAATATAGACATAAATATACCAATGGTAGAGGCATTTGAGGCTTAACAACTAAAAGTTAAGATAGGAGGAGATGAGATAAAAACAGAGATGTACAATCAATCTGCAGGAAAGTCTGCACGAATAGATGGCATTTGTGTGGAAGTTGGAAGCTAGGAGGGAAGAATGTGATAAAGATCTGGAAGGTTTTGTATAACAGTATTTTAAAAGGAGGGGAAACATCAACATCTTGGAAGAAAGCTTTGGTGGTTGTAATACCTAAAGATGGTAAGAACCCATGAGACTTAGCTTCATATAGGTTCATTTCAATTTTAAGCCATGATTATAAAGTGTTTATTTCTATAATAGTTAAAAGCATGGCAAAGGTATAATATATATGGATCAATGTGATTTTGTGGAGGGGAGGCAAACATTTGATAATATTAATAAAGCAATAATGATCCAGAGGGAAGCAGAGTGTAAGAAAATACTGTTGCTGTTGGTGGGTCTTAATGCAGAGAAAGCATTCAATACAGTAAGCTGGGATTTTATGAGTAGGGCAATATGCATTCCCTGATATAATGATACAGTTAATTAGGCAGATATATGACGGATCAGAGGCAAAAATTAAAGTGGGAGGGTTCCTGTCTGACAAGTTGTGTCTGAATAAAGAAACCAGGCAGGGGAGTCCTCGTTCCCCTTTGTTATTTGCTTTATATTTAGAGCCATTGGCAAATAAAATAAGGGACTCAGAAATTCAAGGATATAGTTGGTAATGGTAATCAAGAAAAGCTGATTTTATTTGCAGACAATATTATTTTGTACCTGACAAAACCATAAAAGGACATCTCGGTGTTTTGCTAACTTTTCGGCATATAAAATTAATGAAGATAAAACAAAGGCTATAGATGTAAACTACGTACCCACATATGAATTGGTCCAGCAATACCCATATTTATGGGAATATGATAAATAAGGTATTTAAGAGTATGGATTAAAAAGTATTCTGTTATGGCAGCTAAGGATATGTGGGAAGAGACCAAACAAAAGATAATACAAAAACTGACAAACGGGAAGCACTTCTTTATGGATATGGACAGCAAGATACAAGCAGTCAAAATGTTTTAGTCCTTTTAGTTTTATATCCAGGTCAGGCATGTTTTTATCAAACAGGGGAGACGTTGTGGGTAATAATTTAATAAAGAGTTGAAGGAATTTATCTGGGAGGGGAAGAGCGCAAGGGTGAAGTGGAGTAAGTTGATCCTTCCAATAGAAAAGGGTAGTTTAGATTTGAAGGGATATTTTAGAGCTATACAGTTAGGGCTCATATACATAAAACAAGCATAAAACTATAATCCAAAGTGGAACGGGATGATGATGAAATAGGGTGAAAGTCAAGAAATTAGGAGAGAGCGGGATTTTGGAAACAGTTCCTTAAGGTGTATATCAACAGCCATGTAGAACATTAATACACATAAAATATAAGAAAGTATTCTAAGAACTAAGCAAACACTAGGATGGAGAAATAAGATGTTGCTGATAGGGATGGTTACAATTAGGGATACAGAGAATAGGCAAAAGAGGGCTGGAAGTTATTGGAGAAAACTGGCAAAGGAAGCAAGGTATTGGGAGCAAATAACAAGAGACTGAAAGGAAATACAATGGGCAGAGGCCAAGAAGTCATTTGGACTGAAAGCTAGAGGCTGCCTTCCCTATCAGGGATTGATATCAGAGTACAGGTAGAGAGGAAGGGATAGGGGAATCCTAAGTGAAAGATCTACTCTGGCAAAATTTTTAGTCAAATCTAGAAGAAATGCTGTTAAAAAAGGGATAATTACTAGGGTATACAAAAATAGTGCATGATAACTACATGAAACAATTAAAGGAGGTTAGAAGAGATTGGGAAGAGAGATTAGGTAGGCAATTTACAAGGAAATAATGGGAAGATATATGTACAGCTTCCAAGCATGCAACAAAGTCTAAAAGATATAGAATTTTCTTTGGAAGTGTTTGCATTAAGTACTTTTATACCCAAGCAGACTTCAAAGAATTTTCTCTCCGGTAGATAGCAAATGTTGGAAGTGTGATGGGGAAGAAAGAGGTGACTGAGAACATGTGTTTTGTGAGTGTAATGAGTTGGCAGACTTCAAAAACTACATACAGAATACTCTGTCAGAAATATTGGGCAAGCAAATGGGTGTAACTAAGGAAATATTTTTTTTTTAACTGGGATACAAGATCTGAATTGCCTACACATAATCCGTCCTTACTAATTAACTCCTGAATAATTTCTACTATACATCCCTTAAATTCCTCTCCTTTTAACAGGTAGATGGGGAAATGCAAGTGTCTTCTCTTTAGTTCATTACCCTGTATTTTTACCTTAGTAATTACTGACACATGATCTGAAATAGTTATTGGATATGTGTCAAAGTTCCAGTGTAACTCTCATCCCTTGCCAGTAGCCCTTTACTGCCACAAGTCTGTCATTATTGTCTTTTCCATCTTCTATCACTATTGGAGCTCCTCTAGCAATTAATATCAGTACTCCTATCTTCCTTTGTCCCTGATAGTCTGTTGAATATCCAAACTGAAATCCTTTCTTTATCAAATTCAGATGCTCATTTCCTTCGAAACATGTCTTCTGTAGCATTATTTGCATTTTACATTTATTAATACAACTAAATATTCTTTCCTTTTGGTCTATACCTGTCAGATCATTCACATTCCAAAATAATATGGAATTTGTCGCCATTATGATAAGTATTCTTTATTCCCAACTACTAAATATCTATTCCCAGCTTTTATGATGCATGCACCCACTAATGTTTAGCAGGTTAATCCTTTGTACACTTTTGTGTTATACATTATATGTTATATATTATAATCTGTGTACTTTTGCACAGCACCCCCCCACCTCATCATTCCAAGATTACAGCCAATTAACTTACACATGCTTTTTTCTAGCTTTTTTTCTCTTTTTGCATTGTAATGCCTACATTTCTTAATACTAAAAAGGATAAAAGCATCTGTTAACTTTATCATTTTCATCACACACAAGGACAACTAAAATGGTTTACATACAATAACAACTAAAATGGTTTAGTACAAAACATGCAATTTATATCACAAAAAGTTTCACAGAAATACTATTAAGAACAGAAATTGTTTTACTTACAGTTACCTTTCTCCTTCCTTTTCCACCCTCCTTAGTGACCTTCCAAACATTAATGACATGAAGTTAGACAAATGCCTTTCAGTTTCCCACAAGTTTAACAAAGTTAAAACTCCACTTATTCCAGTTTTTCTTATACACCCATAAGTGACAAACATGATTGATGCTTTGCATTCTCATATTTATTCACTAGTTTCTGGTTGCTGCTCTTCTTTCTGTTCATCTCCATCTCCTAAACTCCAAAATCTGGTTCAATACCAAGGCACTCCTGATTCTTCTAGTCAGCTCCTGTGTTTTTCTCTGTCTTGTCCATTGGAACAATTGAAAAGGTTTCAGTGGAAAGTCTCTTTGTGTACTTCATTATCAGAAGAATGAGAAACAGAATCATCTTCTGATTGATGACTCAGTTTTTGTTGGGCAAACTTTTGTATTTCATTCATAGCCTGCTCTACATTAAAAATGACTTTGATCATTCAGGAAATAATATTCTGAAGACAGCTGGATACTGCAGCTTGAATCTCACACCTACCACTCAACATTCTCTGATTGCTGGAATACATTTGTGTCTTTTCTGCCTGGTGTATAGTGAATAATCATTTTTCACACTCTACTCTCTCCAACTTTTAATACTTTGACCTTTTGCCACAATTTTGTCAGGATCAACTCTTTCTGCTGCTAGGTTTGCATCTTTAGTAATACAGGTTTTGGCTGTTTTCTCATGACCAAATTTGGAGCATATTTTCAATTAACAGTTACTGCTATGGAATACCAGGCCAGTTGCTTATTTGTGCCTTCATAAAATTAATAGAATCTGTTCCTTCTAGATTATCTGGTACAGCAGAAAATCTTAAATTTTCCCTATGTACTTCGCCTCGCAGTCTACCATTTGTTGAAACATCTCTTTGAGGACATACTAAGCCAGCTTTTTCTTCATTTTGATCTCTGATTTTTGCAGTTTTATGATCAACTCATCTGAATATCTGTTTAAAGCTTCTTCCATTTTTTATAGCCTTTTGTTATTTAAGCAGATATACTTCTTCAGTGTTTCATTTATTTTAATCAGTTCTGAGCACATTCGACTTATATTTTCCTTGAGATTACTGGAAGCCATGTCTTGCACCAAAGCTGGAGCTTGAACTGCTTTTTGCTAAACAGTTGCAATTTTTTCCCAAAACAGTTTTATTTTTTGCTGGCATCCAGGAAGTGTACTTACTAGCATGTAACTGAATTTACTAAAAGTGACAAAGTTCATGGCCCTTATCTTTCAATTTCTTTTTCACACTGGGAGAGCTGAAGTTAAGCTGTTGATCAGTGTGCAGCCATTTTGAGTCAAGATGTTAATATCTTTAGCCAGAAGTCTATTTTGGAATTTCTTATACCCAGAATAACTGGCAGAGGCCACCATAATAAGACAGTTTTGTTTCCTGGATGGGGCTCCTTTATACAGAATTGCACTGTTTTTACATTATAGGCTCATTGAACCTTAGTAGGCTACTGATGTGTGAAGATCTTAAGAAACCTACCCTTACAATTCCATAGTACTTTTTTAACTCTTACATTTTGCATTCAAATAACCCAGAGACTGTCTGAACAAGAATTTATTGGGACATTTACATGCTTCCTTTATCCATGAGGGACAAGGGTGCTAAACCAGGACTGAATTTGCAGTTACCCATATGTTTGTATTTGAATAGATTAAGAGAACAGCATTGCACTATGTGGAGTGGATGACATTTCCACAGAAGCAGTTTTCTTTCTGACACAAAACTGTTCTTCCAACAAGTTCTATTTATTTTGCAAAACAGATTACGATCCCTTGAGCCCGTGTTTATTTTATTACTGGACTTGCAAATGTGAAACAGTTCTGACAGAGTAGGATATGTTAAAGCTCAATACTCAAGGCAGAGGTTGCTTCTCGGTAGTCTGTATGATATTGAGAAGAGGGTCAAGACTTTGAGATGTTCTGAATAGTTTTTATGATTTAGGCCCTTGATCTTTTTGAGAGAAAGTGTTGTGATTGCTTCATATACGTCAAGTGTCTGCATTCCGAAAGGGGCTTTTTACTCAATGATGAGCCTACTGAAAGTACAGTTGTGTAAATAAACTTACCATAACAGTAGATGCTTGATTGATCATTGCTGCAGTATCCTAAGATATATGGGTTATATTCTTCAAGGATATAATAGCCGGCCAGCTTTAGGAACAACAAAGAATAAAAGTTCACACACTGACAAAAACAACACACCAAGAAACAAGGGGGATGGAGGGAGGGAGGGAGAGGTTATTGCAGCAGTGATCATTTGAACATCTATTGTTATGGTAAGTTTACTTACACAACTGTACTAAGCTATTCATTTTGATCATTACTGCAGTAGCCGACACTATATGGGTAAATTATCATAGCTTGCGAATTTTGAGATGTGGAAGGGAAAGAGTCCAGGAGTCCTTGGAGAATGGTCCTAGCAAAACCTGATCTAGACTTGAGAAGGAATCAAGCTTATAGCACCTTGTAAATGTATGTACAGAGGATGAAGTTGCTGTTTCTAGAATACTTCTAAAATCCAACCCTTTCCAAAAAGCCATAGATGAAGCCAAGGCCCTGCTAGGGTGGGCCTTGACCCTGCCTGGAATAGTTTTGTTGATTATGATCAGTGCTTTGTTTTTATCAGGTTCAACCTTTAGGACCCAGATCCACCTTGGATCCAGCTTCAGCATGTTCAAACCTTTGGATCCAGGGCTCTGACTCCTCTCCTACCCATAATTCCCTCACCACTTTCAAACCGAGTTTGCCCCATGTAAGAATATATGAACATGTAATGAAACTGCAGATAGATAAAACATAACTTAATAGGAAAAGAAGGACCAAGGTGCCAAATGGATAGTATGGTAACTAACCCTTTGAAGTTAGAGGCTAGTAGACTACTATGAAGTCTATCCTTTCTCCTAATTGCTGTAGGTGACAATGTGGAAGGGGGATGGTGGGAAGGATGTTGAACCAGATGAAAATAAGGCAACACGGACCTACTGTTACATTATGCACATAAATGTGATATCTGATGTTGTCTCTTTTCATCTGAGTCAACCTTTGGGATAGAATTCCTAGCTACATGATTTCCCAGATGAAATTCTGGAAGGATGCTCCTGAGGACAACAGCCAAAACCGGAATGAGCTCTGGACTACACATCCAGTTTATAGTGAGACACACAGATATTCCCTGTAGATCAGGAAGCAGCTGCACAAATCTTATCAATCAGAAACTGATGTTGAAAAACTGCAAAAGTTGCCACTGCTTCTTCTGGAATGAACTGTTAGTTTTTTTTTAGAGAGGTTTAGACCCATTTTTCATAAAGAAAGGATATATAGCTTGTTAGCCATCTTGAAAGGGTGATTATGAAAACTTTTTGCCCCAGCTTATATTTAGAAATTGCAATGAATAATTGGTCTGATTTCCTGAAGTCCTTAGTTCCATGTAAATAAAATCTAAGCTGTCTATTACGGAATATTTCAAAAAGAATACAGGCAAATTGATGGTCTGATTTATGCTGGACTCAGATGCCACCCTGGGGGTGAATGATAGATTTAGTTTTAGAAAAACCCTGTCCTTATGAAAAAACAAGTAAGGTAGTTTACACGCAAAAGCTTGTTCAGAAATCCTCTTAACAGAATTGATTGCCACCAAAAATATCATTTTCCATTTCGAGAACTTAAGATCCACTGAATCTGTGAAAGCGTGATGAGAAGTGTTTCATTCAGACATATGGTAATGAGCTGCTAATGAGGTGTTTCATTATGTGACTTTACCATGTCTGTGGATTAGTAATTCTGTTTTTTGGGCTAATGTGATGTTCCATGGAGGGACAGGATCTCGAATTGGAGAGTGAAAAAGAAGAAGAAAAGTTCCCTTAAGGAAAGCCTTAGACACCTTAACAAAGTTATAGGAGTCTCATTATGACCTATGTGAAAACTGGAAATGTCTATCAGTTGAACTTTGTTGAAAAACTAGAACCTTTTTGAAATAATTCAGGCAAGAATTCTGGAATAGAGGGAAGGGGAGCTGAGAAAGGGTCCAAACCTTTCCCCATAGCCAAAAAAGAAAATATTTTCCATGTACTTTGATACAGTATTCTGGTGCTACATTTTTGTGAAGCAGAAAGAATATGAACAACATGTTACATGAACCAAAACTGTGTCAGTCCTACAGCTAGCAGTAACATACTGAATGACTGTCATTCTGTGACAGGGATTACACTTATCCTGATGGGAGGGGATTAGCCAATAACCTAGTACCCACCTATGAACCTATGCCAGTATGGATTTGCATGCAGACAGAAAACCCATATGCCACTGAGGCAGTGTGAATGATGGACATTCCATTTTACTTACTCTCTTCCTTGAGCTTTGCAGAAACACAAAGAATCAACTGGGATGACAATGCATGTGCAGGACCATTTATGCCATGACAGAACAGACATTCATTGCTACTTCCACTTTTGTCTTTCTGCTCTGAGCAGAAGACAGAAGGACATCATTCTCTCATATAGCAAGCATGTTGATCTCCAGAATGTCCAGCTTTCAGAAAACAAACCCATGCACAGCCACGGAATCAGGACCTCAACGAAAGGGCTAGATGCCCAGCTCAGTGCACATGCCAGCTTCTTCAAGTCTCCATGACACTGAACCACTGACAGAAGGGATTTCTCCCATCTATGCAGAAATATAAGATAAGCACTGCCTCACTGCAGAGATATTCAACCTGGTCTCTCTCTCTTACTTGTTCAGATAACATATGAAGACCTAGCTCCATGAATGGATAAGCAAATGCCACAAAAGCAGATGTTTCTCAAATTATTATGAGTTCCATCTTGGTGGGATCAGACTCTCTGCACAGTGGGGCAGCTTAGGTGAACTCTCCAGCTTACAAGAAAAGTACACTCTACAGCCTACAAGCAGACAGTCTACTGTTAAAATCTGCAGCAGGTACAGCTATAGAAAGGGAAGTCTTACAACGGAACTGGCAAGAACCACTCACCACTGCAGGAATCATACAACCAAAGTTCCACGAAGAAGAATAAATGGCTGCAAAGCCACTGATACCTCTTTCAGTACAGCACCTAAATCCTTAGGCAGGCAAATGGCACCATGTATCCTACAGTGTCATCCGCTTGGTAAGATCCGGCCATAAAGCGATCACTTTTGAAGTCACCATTTCCTCTGACCCTCACTTGTCAGGGTCAAAAGAAAAAACTTTTCCAAACCTGACTACAATCTCCTCAGAGCAGATATAAGCAGCTTCACAGCCACCGCTTTTTCACTTGGAGCTAGCACTAATGTCAAGCCTATACCAAAAAACTATATGAGCACCTACATAGCTGTATGGACTCAGCAATAGCTCACAGGACCAAATCATCTTCCTCAAGGAAGAGTAAATCTGTCTGGTGGACAGCAGCAATAAACAAACTCTACAATAAAAGGAAAAAAATTGCTGTCCAGGACCAAGAAGGAGCAGGTGCCAAGTTGGAAGCAATCTCTCCTTTGTCTGAACAAGCAAATAAGATCACTGGTGAAATCCTCTAAGGCTAACTTTGAGTCCAAATTGGCCACATCCACTAAGGACAATCACAAGGCTTTCTTCACATATGTCTGCAGTCTCAAAGGTAACACCCAAATCTGCTCTGAACTGGTGGTCAATAACAACATATACACAAATGCCATAGATATAGCCAACCTGCTGGCAGACAGGTTCAGTGAAAACTTTACCTCCCTGTCCCCCATCAGTAAACCAGGACATTCCCAGCACCTGCCCCCCTTCCCTCAGCACCAGGGAGCAGGTCCTTAATGCCCTCTCAAAGGCAAAATATACAGTCTCCATGGGACCCAATAACATCCCTGGCTGTATCCTACATGAACTCAAGCATGAGCTGTCAGCTCCATTAAACACCCTATTCAACCAAAGGCAGAGCACTGGCTTCATCCCAGCTGAAAGGAGAACAGCCACTGTCATCCCTCTACACAAAAGTGGAGCGTCCACTGACCCAAGCAATTATAGGCCCATCAGCCTAACTAGCCTGATCTGCAAGGCCATGGAACGCATTATCATGGACCTTATCAACAAGGACATTGGCAACCTCCAAATGCTTGACCACACAGTTTGGTTTTGTCAAAGGGAGATCATGCCTGTTAAACTTGGTTGACTGCTTCAAAACATTCGCCAAAGCCATGGATGAGAGGAAGACAGTGCACACCGCCTACCATGACCTAGCCAAAGTCTTTGACACGATTCCCCACTCAGGCATAATGGATAAACTCTCCCAGCTAGGTATCAACCTGTATGTTACGAGATGGGTAGCTAACTGGTTCACTGATAGAACCCACTCAGTCAAAGTAGGGGAAGCCACATCTAGCAGACCTGTAAAGAGCAATGTACTCCAAGGATCAGTCTTGGGGCCTCTACTGTTTTGGGATATACTTTTTTGAGGTGCAAGCCAAAACCATTGGTCTGTGGCTGACAAATTTTGCAGGTGACTGCAAACTGGGCACTGTCTTAAATTCCCCTAGTGATGTGAACATCCTCCAAGAGGACCTTACCCAAATTAATGACTGGTGCCAGAAGCATGGCCTCAAACTGAATGCCAAGAAATGCATCATTATCCCCTTTGGGGAAAATTGGATCCCCACTAATTATCACATTAATAACAATGTACTAAGCACGCAATTAGTCGTGAGGGACTTGGGCACCTAGGTTGATAGCAACCTCACTTTTGGCCACCACATTGCCTTCGTTGTACAGAATGCTTTCTACATGGCCCACCTCATAAATAAGGGTATTTCATCCAGGAACAAGGAGGTCATAACATCCCTGTACTCGTCCCTTATCAGACCCATTATCAAGTACAATGCCCCCTTTGGCATGTACCTTGCCAAGCACATGCAGCAGTTGGAGAGACTACAGAGGTTCCTGACCAGGAACCCAGGGTCTCAAACACCTATCCTATACAGACAGGCTAAAATCCCTGTCCCTGTACTCAGTCTCATACAGACTGCTCAGAGGTGACCTGTGTCTGACATACAAGGCCATCTCAGACCCAGCCTTGATGGAGTTGCTGCATATTCATAAAAACACCCGCACAGAAGAC
>NC_056742.1:122566307-122666307 GCF_019279795.1 Protopterus annectens | reverse complement strand
AAAAAATGACTTCCATTAAAAATGTCACATGTATTTTCATTTAGGACATCCGGGTAAGAAGTACTTTTGTCCAGTAATAGTAAAGGATGCACTGTAAAAGTTACATTATAAAAGTCTGGACTAGAAGCACAATTATGGAAAAAGACACCTTTCCTGAAGAGCAGACATGAGTACAAAAGCAATTTTGCAATGCAATGGTTCCTGCACCTGTACAGCTATATAAATGAAACATTTTTTCTTGCATATAACGACGAAGTCAAAGGCAGTCTGTACATTCTCTCATCTATTGGGTGAGTTGCATACGCTGCAGATTCTGCTTAACTAATTCTCATCTGCACTATAAGAGCTTCTGTTAATCCTATAAGCTTTTGATCACCCTGACCATTGACAATTCCACAGCCTCACCCAGAAAGCTATTCAACATACGTACCATCTTCTCTGTGAAGAAAAGCCTCATCATATTTGCCATGAATCACCATGTTCCCCCATCATCTAACATATCTCACAGATATTTCGGTGGTAGATAAAGGTCACATGTGAATACTTAGTCTGAATGGCATATTATTAATCCAAGTGCTTTGGATGACTATAGAAAAAGACACTATGTGTTCTGTTTAATCATCACTGGGCTTCAGGTTTCATTTGCACTTTTATTTTATGCTATGAACATTGTACAGATCTCAGAGACATAAACTGTTATTGACTCAGAGCTCACAGGATGAGCATGGAGAAACAGAAATGGAGGCACTTTCATTGTTTCTCAAAGATTAACTGTTTATCACCCACAACATTGATAAGTAAGCATTTGCAATAGCATAAGGGTTACTGGGTAATCTGGAGTGGCAAAGAATGAACTTCCTATGGGATATTTTCTTCAAGGACAGAAGGAAGGATCACTATTGACATTGTTATATTTTCGTGTAATCTTTCAAAGTTACTTGTGCAATAATGTGATGGAAAGAAGATATACAATTATTTTATTTACTTGACTTTGCTTACTGCCATCCCCAGCTTCCATTTTCAGATATAAACACAGACAGAATCCATCAAAGACTCACAATGTAGAATTAAATTCCAAAGAAACATATCTTCCTTTCCAATTCTATAGTGTCACTTAGAAAGAAGTAATGATGTACTATAGGTTATGTTTACCAAATCTGGCAAATACAACATACCATGCCAAGTTTAATATTCTCACTCTGAGACTACAAAAATCTTAGGAAAATGCACATTCTATACTAACTTTAATATTCTTATTGTAATACTAAACTAAAACAATAAGTGAGAACCAATCAGTAAAAAACAAAATGAAAACTCCAGCAAAGCTAAAACTTCCACTGAGTGACCTCCCAAACCTCTTGTATCAGAGGCACATGGGATATATGCAAACAACCCTTATGAACATCAGGTGTTTCAGATAATTGGCAATTCTGAACGCCCATGACGTGTGTCATCATTTTAATGGACAATTTCAGGCCAATAAAGCCAAACCCCACTAGCTGTAGGTATGCATATTTCGGCCTTGTTATGACCTCATCAGCACAGCACAAGCAGAGTGTTTGACTAAGCATAAGAAACACAGGGCTGTTATACCCAGCTGATGTAATTTATCATTAGGGTCACTGCAAAAATATCCCAACCAACAAACTAAAACAATAATGAGAAGGTCACTGAAAAACAATCAGTAAAAACGAAATGAAAATTCCAGCAAAGCTAGAACTTCCACTGAGTGACCTCCCAAACCTCTTGTATCAGAGGCACATGGGATATATGCAAATGACCCTTATGAACATCAGGTGCAGTGACCCTAATGATAATGGACATCAGCTGGGTATAACAGCCCTGTGTTTCTTACGCTTAGTCAAACACTCTGCTTGTGCTGTGCTGACGAGGTCATACCAAGGCCGAAATATGCATATCTACAGCTAGTGGGGTTTGGCTTTGTTGGCCTGAAATTGTCCATTAAAATCACGAAACAAGTCATGGGCATTCAGAATCGCCATTTAGCTGAAACACCTGATGTTCATAAGGGTCATTTGCATATATCCCATGTGCCTCTCATACAAGAGGTTTGGGAGGTCACTCAGTGGAAATTCTAGCTTTACTGGTGTTTTCATATTGTAATACTAAACAAATCTTTGGAAGAGTGTGTGTGTGTGTGTGTGTGTGTGTGTGTGTGTGTGTGTGTGTGTGTGTGTGTGTGTGTGTGTGTATATGCATGCACACACCATTCACCTTACGGTACTATGACCTTGTATGAAAAATTTGTAAAACCCAGTGTTTGCAATTTTCTTAAATACTGTGCTCCAGGCTGAGCATGAAATAGGTCTTGATGGATCAGTGCTTATCCCAGTTAACAAACTGAAATGGTTCTACTATGAAATGCTAAATGGCAAGCAAGAAATACCAAAAACTAATGCCTGAAACAGAGAAGGACAAAAAAGTGTAGTGTAGGTGTTTTGCCCCCTACCCCTAAGCTGATATATGTGTATATATATATATATATATATATATATATATATATATATATATATATATATATATATATATATATATATATATATATACACACACACACACACACACACACACACACACACACACACACACACACACACACCAACTCCATGGTCACACCATCTTGAAGAAGGTTAAAATCTCCCAAAAGAAGGGAATCATTGCTGGCACACACACAAATAACACCAGCAGTGATTATTTATGGAATACAGCTATTGCCATTGTATTTCTTGATGGCTTGTGCTTCGGGCAACTGATGCTTATGGAATTTCACTTCAACTGTCTTTAGATATACCAATTTGAGTTTCATAAATAAATAAATAGTGTAGAGTCTGAGAAAGGGTAATCTCATCTGGGATACAGGTTGGTCTTCCCAGCACTGGGCTTACCATAACTACCTCCCAGTGAGGCTTGCAGTAGTGATAATATGAAGTCACATGCTAGGAAAATCTTATACACATTACTGCATTTTTGTAGTAAATGTACCTTGAATCTTTGCAAGCATGCTGTACGCACAAAATAGTAAAAAAGAAAGAAAAAAATGACCTTGATATTTAGAGGACTGTAACTTATACTACACCAAAGAAGGGCTAGCATCACTTGCTCCTATTCAGCAGTTTGTCTAAACATAGATACTGGTGGTGGTGGTTGAGGGTTGTGATGCAGTGTATGGTTAGGACATTTTACAAATAAATGTGGGGTGGAGACTCTAGTTAGGCTTAGTTTGACACCTAAGGATTTCTAAGGATTTCCACACACCTGACTGGGAAAGGCATGCGTACAGAATTAAGAAGACAATTTACTGGTGTTCTAAATAAAGCAAACTGGAATAGTCTAAATTTCAGACCTACAGTCCAACTAAGGCCTGTATTAAAGGACAAGTCTGTTGCTTCCAGGCTGGTGCAGTATGCTTGAAGACAAGAGGTTATAGTCTTGTTTTGCACACAAAGAAGGTAAGACGTAGCTATGCAACTTCTAGTGTAAGCAGACAGATTAAAGAAACACTATCTTCTCTCTGCTTTTCTTTTTTATTTTTATGTCCCTGCTAACTCATTGGCATATCTCTCTACCTCCAAACATTACAAATCACAGCATCAGTCTTTAGAAAATTACAGCAGAAGGTCAGAAAGAGGAGCACTTTCTTAATTTTCATAGTGGAAGGTCTTTTTATACCAGACCCTGTATAATTAGTGGTACTGAATCTTTGCATAAGCTTAATTTATATATTTAACAAAGTATGTGTCCATAAGCAGGTCTGACTATATGAGGAGTATCATAAATCTAGTAGGAGCAAGTTGAAATCTGAGGGCCCAAATCATAGTGCTATGCCTAAATCACAACAAGCGAGAAAGTATTGTCTTCGGTATGGCTGCTATGGATGTATACAGCTGTTTTTATCTGTATCACACTTTTTCAAACACTGTACCATGCCCTGTGTGAGACTGACTTGGACATCTTTATTAGCTGTTGAAATCTCATTATCTGTTAAGGCTGTATTGGTATACAGTCGTATATTAGAATAATAATAGACATATTGATCAATAAACTACTGAGTGCACCCTGCCTAATTAGTTAATCTACAGAGAGTGAAGACGCAAGAGAGAACATAATATAAAATTATGTTCAACACACTCTGAATGATGTTTCTGAGTTAGGGGTGATCCCTTTAAGTAGCAATAGGCAGAGTTAAGGATTTTGTACAATTTCATAGTTCTAAAACTATCATGGATGATACACTTTCATTACCCATTCAGATCACCCCCACATGGGTGGTCAGTTTCAGGAGAATATCAAAAATTTTAAAAACAAACCAAAGCTGACATACGCGGCTCTAACAGTTACTAGCATAGAATGAAAGAATGTTTACATTACAAGAAGTTATAGCTTTTCTTTAACAGAACAGTCAGCATGTGGTTTACAGTTCTGTTAACCTGTCCTGTTAACTTAGCAGTTTCCTAAATTGTAACAACAACAGACCATATTCTCTAAGCCCTGGTATAAGACAGATGGGCCCAGGGTAGAGTAAGTGGGACCAGTGGGACAAACTGGAGGGGTTATGTAGTCCTCATTTGCTCTCCAACTCTTGCTCTTGCCACCCCTATAGTGCCTTTTTTAGGCAAGGTTCAAATGACAAATTCACCACTGTAACAGGAACAGGAAAGCAAAAACTGAGGATAATGCTACTCAATGCTAGAAGTCTAAATCTCAAAATGCACTCCCTCGAGGCACTCCTTAAAATGGAGAACACTGATATCTGTGCAGTGACTGAGACCTAGTTCAAGGCTCCAGAGAGCACCCCTGCATTACCAGGCTATAACTCATACCACACTTTTCGGCCACTTAACCTGGACCGGAACACCAAAGGTGGAGGTGTGTCCATATTCATAAAGCATATCCACACCTCCAGGCTAGTTGCTCAGCATAATGCATCCGAGGTTATCCAAGTGCAACTTACTCTGGGCAAAACTGCAATCCCAATTGTAGCATGCTACAGATCCCCCACCATGCTCCAGGATTCCCACTCCTCTTTTCTTGATATACTGGAAAATATTAGGGTTCAACCAAACACCCTAATAATGGATGAGTTCAACTACCCCACCATTAACTGTGAAAACTACTCATGTACCAACTCCTTTGCTCAACACTTTCTGGAATTCATAAATTCCAATGCCCTGGATCAACTTATCCACATCCCCACCAGGGGCAACAGTATCCTAGACCTAGTCATTACCAACATGAGTGACTGGTGTTCCACAACTGATGTCAACTCCTTGTTGGTCAGATCCGACCATAAGCTAATCTCCCTAGATATCCACATCCGGCGCCCCCACCCCCCATTAAGGAAACCACGGTAAAAAATTTCTCAAAAGCCAACTTCATGCTTCTTAAGACAGAAGTGGCGAACTTCACGACACCAAAGCAGATGGACAATACAGTTATGACTGCTGAATCCTACACAAATGCACTCTATAAGCACTTATACGAGTGCATGGATCGTGCTATCCCAAACAGAACCAAGGCGCTATCCTCCAAAAAAAAGGAAGCCAATATGGTGGTCCTCCGCCATAAACAAACCATACAACAGAAGGAAGAAACTGTTGCAAAAGAGAATAAAATCCCATGAGTGGAGGAGCTCCCTGGTCAGCCTTAGTAAGAAGCTGAGATCCCTTATAAGATCCTCCAAAGCTAGAAATGAAAACAAAATTGCCACTGATTCTAGGGACAACCAAAAAGCATTACATAGCTAAGTCAAGAATCTCAGTGGGAACACCCAGATCTGCTCTGAGTTACAGCACAATGGCATGAAAATTACAGAACCAACTGATATTGCCAACATCCTGGCAGAAAGGTTCAGTGCTAACTTTACCATCCTCTCACCCCCTAAGGGCCCATATCTATACAGGAAGAATGCAGAGTCCCTGTAATCACAACTATGCAGGTAAAAGCTGCACTCTCTAAAGCCAAAAAACAGCATCCATGGGACCGGACAAAATCTCAGGCTGCATTTTACATGAACTTCAGAACGAACTGGCTCCCCACCTAAGCACCATGTTCAATAATAGCCTCACGTCAGGCTTTGTGCCCACTGAATGGCACACAGAAACAGTTATTCCATTCCACAAAGGGGGAGCCCACCACTGATCCCAGGAACTATCGCCCTATTAGCCTGGCGAGGCTGGTCTTTAAGGGGACAACATCCCAGGCTGCATTTTACATAAACTTCAGAATGAACTGGCTCCCCACCTAAGCACCATGTTCAATCATAGCCTCATGTCTAACTTTGTGCCCACTGAATGGCACACAGCAACAGTTATTCCACTCCACAAAGGGTGAGTCACCACTGATCCCAGGAACTATCGCCCTATTAGCCTGATGAGCCTGGTCTGTAAGGCCATGGAAGATATCATCATGGAACTCATAAACAAAGACATTGGCAACCTGCAAACTCTGGACCCCAGCCAGTTTGGGTTTGTGAAAGGCAGATCACGCCTCCTGAACCTGATCGACTTCTTTGAGGCAGTCACCAAAGCAGCAGACGAGGGTAAGGTGGTTCACACAGCCTATCCTGACCTCACCAAGGCTTTCGACACCATCCCCCATTCTGGAATTATAGCTAAACTCACTAAACTAGGTATAAATCCCTACATCACAAGATGGGTTGCCATCTGGCTCACTGACAGAACCCACACTGTAAATGTTGCAGACTCCACATCTGACATCAAACCAGTGACAAGTGGAGTACCACAGGGTTCAGTCCTGGGACCTCTCCTGTTTGGTATCTACTTCTCTGAAGTACAGGCTAACACAGAAGGCCTCTGGCTAATGAAGTTTGCAGATGACTACAAACTATGAGCCATAGTCGAGTCCCCAAATGATGTGGACATCCTACAGAAGGGCATCACTGAGACAGATGTCTGATGTCACAGCCATGGTCTCAGGCTCAATGCCATAAAGTGCACTGTCATCCCCTTTGGTAAAAATTCAGTATCCATGAACTACCACATAGGCGGCAGTCTACTTAACACTGAATGTGTGATAAGAGACCTTGGGACCCAGGTGGACACTAGTCTCTTCTTTGATAATCACATCGCCACAGTAGTCAGGAAATCCTTCTACATGGCACACCTCATCACAAAAGGGTTCTCATCCAGGAAAAAAGAGGTCATTGTTCCCCTGTGCTCGACACTCATTAGACCCATTATAGAGTACAACGCTCCTTTTGGAATGTACCTCACAAGACATCTGCAGCAGCTGGAAAGGCCACAGAAGTACCTCACAAAGAGGATTACTGGCCTCAATCAGATGCCCTACACTGACCATCTCAAAAATCTCCAGCTTTATTCCATAGCATATCACCTACTCCGAGGTGATCTCTGCCTAACATACAAAGCTATGTCAAATCCAGAGCTGTTCGACATGCTACACCTAAAGAAATCCCAATCCCTCCGAACTACATGCTCTAGGGACCTAAACCTTGTCATCATAATAAACAGGACATGCTGGAGGGATAGATTCCTGTCCCAGAGACTTCCCATACTCTGGAACAGGCTACCCATCTATGTCAAGCAAAGTTCCTCATTAGTACTCTTCAAGAAAAATCTTGATGTGTGGATGGGAAATAGGAAATACACCCCGGGGATCACTTCTGTGGCTCTGCTCGACAGGGGCACAGAAAAATAACTTTCTTGGGTGGCGTAAGCCACGGAACCTTGTTGGCTAGGCTTACTTTGGCCCTTGGGCCGATAGCCTAGTACCTACCTATGAACCTATGGTTGGTACTCAGCTTTAATTTTAAGCATGTGGATTACTGCGTAGTCATAAAGGGCCGTTTGCTTTATCTGACAAACATACATAATACATCAGTCATCATCCCATTTTATGGTAAGTAACACATTACATTTGCTAGTTATGTACCTTTATTTATTTTATCTGAAAAGCAGGCATATTAACTAGTAATTGTCTTCAGGGGTGTTGAGAGGGGGACAAATATTGAGAAGTACATTAGCAAGAACAGAAACAAGAAAGAAGTTGAGGACAGATCTGACTGCAAAAAAAATTGCTTAAAGTACAAAAGAAACAAACAATAAAAGTGAAAAAATGCTTTCCTTAAAATTATCTTTCTGAATCCTGACTCATTTAACTATTTTATATGTAAATTTCACACTTCTTTGTCTATTCCCTTTATTTGTCCGTTTGTTAGCCTGTTTGACGGATGGACCAGTGACAAAATAATGCACATTTTATTTAGAAATAAGCCAAATATAAGGAAATTTTATGAACATAGCTCACAACAATGCAATAAGTCAAAACAGAGACAGACACAAAACAAGCAAGTAAGAGCAATATACAGTAAGCAAAAAGTAAATATGATAATAGTAATAACTTAGTATCAAAACCTTTCTGATATGCAATTACAGGCTGTGAGTCTGGTTTTGGAGCGTTTGCCTGTCAGTCTAACATTTATTGCTTTCCAGGGTGGATTTGTAATGTTCAAGGAATTTAGCTCTATATTGCTTATGATCGGAGAAAAATATCCTAAATCCATTAGCAATTAAAGACGGTTTAGGGTCACCAGATAATGTTACTATTTTGAAAGTAAAGTGAAATAAAGGATAAGATATTCTATTAAGGTTTGGATTTACAGGTTGCTATTAACTTGTGATGGTCAAGTAATTTAACACTACACTGCAAATTATCTGAGATAATTATGATTGTTGGGAAGTTTGTCCATAAGATGGAATCAAGTTTATAGCATTTTCAGCTTTTAAGGAACTGTACTGGAACATTTTGGTGGTGAGTGCAAGAATCTGCGTGATGTGAAAATATGGTTTTGTTGGCTGGTCCCAAGGGTGTTGCCAGACATACACATTTTTTCTGATCATCATATCAACATGGCTTTTTTCAGGTTATATTATATCTACAACTGTCTAAATGAATGCCTTTACAAACTGATGCAATATTGTTAATCTAAAAACAATATTTTTAATATTTTTAGGGGGAACTGCTGAAAATGTTACTTACATTTATTAAGTGCTTGGGGGCAGCATTTTTGAGAGGAGTGTCCATTTTTAAGTGACAGGTGTCAGGGGGGTAGCACTAAGAGAGTACAAAATGGAATTTGCTTGCTACACCCCTGGCTGGTCCTGGTTTGTTTGCCTGTCACTGTGGCAAAGTATTTTACACAGCAAATTACACTTGCTGGTTTCCAGGTGGGATAGGTCAATTCTTATTAGACCATCCAAAATGACCTCAAAGTCAAGCTATCTACAACATTATCAAGTATAACGGATAATCTGAAATCTGTAATCTGTGGCAAAAACTGTTTTTCTTGTTTTAAAGTGAAGGGGAAAAACACGTTTCATCCCCCTAAAGCCATTCCAAATGTGTCAAATGTATCCATGTACAAATAAAGATGATATTATGTGATAACAGTGGCTTTCTTCCATCCAAACAGCCTGAGAAGCAATGTCTCATCAGTAATTCAGGGTCACATGATACAGCATACAGACACATTGACTGACAGTAGATAAAGACGGCTTTACCCAACTAATCTGTCCATTCATTTTACTACCTACTGACTAAGACAAATATGCAATTTAGTCAATGACTTATTTGTGCCATGCATAAATCCTATACAGTCCATTTTTTGTTTTGTGTGATTCCACATTCTGATTATGTAGCATCTCCCACTGGAACCTTGTTGATCTAGTCACTTTCCCAGAAGTAACATCTCTGTGTCCATTTGTTCCCCTCAGGGTGACATTTGGCAGAGGATAGGAAAAAAGTTGCCTGTGGTGGAAACCATAATTTTATGCTTAGCCCTAACATGTCTACTGTAGTTGTGACCTCTGCATCACACCTAACACATGTGTTTCCAGATATGGCATCTCTGCTTACTGTAACAGTGGGTCACAGTCCTAGCCTGGATGATCATCATTCCAAGGTGGGTTACCCAATGTTTAGTGACTCTACTCCCACCTCCTCATGTAAATTTTTCCAGCATCCATACCACTAGCTGGACTTTGGTCATCTGGACAATAGTTAAGGCTTTATATTTCAATGCTGTCAAGTGGACTAGGTCCTATGCATTCTCAAATTCTCTCACAATTTTAACCATATTAGTATGATCCAATGAATGTACCATTTATGTTCTTTTGTAGCAGTGTACATATAAACCTTATTACTTACCAAACAACTACATGGAGAACAAGAGGTAAGTCAAAGTTAGTGTAAAATTATATAGTAGTATGAAAGCTTTGGAAGCAACAACTGTAGAGACTTTCACAAAACTGCTAAATGCAATTTGAGCACATGCAGAGACTATTTATTTCTAGTGTTACAAATGCTTTCAAGATTTTCTTTTATTTGCCTTGTTTTGCTATTTTTGCTACTGACTTCTGAGCTGCTGTCAGGCTCCTGCTGACTGATTCATTCACACCAGTGTACTGAGCAGCATTATCTTGCAATACACCCTGCAGAGTAAAGCATCAGTCAATCAGCAGTCAAGTCTACCTGTTGGCTATTTATAATAACCTACAGGGAAAGACTAGGCTGCATATGGCATAACTTTTCTAAAGAACGCAATGGCAATATTTGGTATATCTTACAATATTTGGCAGGGATAGTTCAGTTGTGTAAGAACTTGCCATAACAGAGTATGTTTGAATATATCACTGTTGTAGTACTGTTGACTTATGGGATGTATCCTGCTAAGGATACCCTATGTCCAGCCAGTCTACAAAAGCTTAGACACTTTCCTCTCATGCTGTATATAGGACCATCTGAACTCTGATTTATACACAAGACTATGTGCTAGTCTTTAGGGACATGTGGGCATGAAAATCCTCAACCCTTCTTGGCCCAGGAATAAAATGGCTGAGGCTACGGCTCACTATAGATGAATTCAGACACAAACAAGTGGCTTCCACCTCTTCCATGAATAAAATAGAGAAAGAGAGAGAAAGGGAGACAAATATGGGGGAAGGAGGGTGAATGCATATACTGCAACAGTGATTTATTCAAACATCTACTGTTATGGCAAGTTTCTACACAGCTGTACTATGTTCTTCATTAGATCACTGTTGCATTATTGTTGACTTATGGGACAATCCCCAGAGATTTTAGTCATAAAGGTTGGAGGTTTAAGGGACAAAACTGGAATCCACTAACCCTTGAGGATGATTCTGGCAAAACCTACTATGGCTCTGAAGAATGCATCTATTCAGTAATGTTTAACAAAAGTGTAACTGGGGGACCACACAGCTGCCTCCGACATGGACTTAAGATTAAGACCATTACAAAAGATTGAGGGAAGCTATTGCCCTGGTAAAATATACTTTGACCATTACCTTGGAGACGCTTGCTATGGCTGGAATAACAGAAATAAATGGAAAGGGAAATCAATCTAGATATGATCTGCTTAGAAACTGGAAGGCACACTTTTTTCCTCAAAAGAATAAATAACTAATCAAACTTTCTAATACTTTTTGCCCTAACCATTTAGAATCTTAGTTGCCTGTGGACATCTAGTAAATGAAGGATTACTTCTCCTTTATTTTGAAAATTTAGAAATAAAATGTAAGTAGAAGGATATATTGATTTAGAGGAATTTCACTGATAAGTTTTTGGCATAAAAGAATGGTTAGTTGTGCAGGTCATCCTGTATCTATAAAAAAACTAAGAAACAGTGAATGCATTTCAGAGATTGTAATTCAGAAACCATTTTAGCAGGTGTTAAGGCCACTAATAATGCTGTTTTCCAAGTACAAATTTTTAAAGGAGTAGAAAGTGCTTGTTCAAAGGCTGTAAGTGTTTGCTTTACATTCACATAATTCATGTCCCAAGGAGGAGGAGGAGGAATAGATTTCCTTGGGGGGGGGGGGGCTGAAATGGAAGACACCTTTAACAAACACACCTCATAACGTGAATAAAGACAGGAAAAATTGGCTGGCAGGTGGAAATGGCTGACAAATGCACCTTGATAGAGGTTATAGCACTAAGACACACATCTGATTTAGTCAACGGCTTATTTGTACAATTCGTAAGTCCTACACAGTCCTTTTTTATCTGCTTCCACACTCTGATCATGTAGTATCCCCACTAGATTCTTGTTAACCCATTCATTTTCCCAGAGGTGACATCCCTATGGCTCATTTTTTCCCCTTCAAGATGACACTGATGAGTGGACAGTGATACTGTTATCTGTGGCACCATGAAGAAAATCTCTTCCACTTACAAATATAATATTTTCTTATTGCATGTTTTTTGCCTCTTTTATTACCTGCAGCTTGTCCTCAGAGTAAAGGTGCCTGAAAGGAACTGGAAACCTAGCATCCAGAATGTGACATTCAATGTCTTTAGGTTTGGATGAATGAGAGAGCTCTTTTGTTATGTGATCAAGTCCATCCTGTTGGGTAGCTTGTAGTAATAGCCCTTGGCTAAGTGAAGAAGATGAAAGAACCAATATTGTCTGGGCCAAAAGAGAGCCACAATATCATTTTCAGATTGTCTTTCTGAATTTTCAAAAGTACCTATGCAGTGAGTTGAAAAGTAGGGAAAGCTTAAGGGAACTTTCCCTTCAAAAGAAAGGAGAAGGCAGCCATCTTCCAAGCTTCCTTGAAAATCAGGCTGAGCTGAATTTTCACAGTGGAGGGAAAGAGATCTCTCTGAGGAGTTTGCCTCTAATGGACAATGAAGGAAGACCTCTTGATTGAGTATCTAGGATTATACTGCCTTACATTAGCTCAAGTGATGTGTCACTGAATTCAGTTCTGGGAGATGTATACACCTTCAAGGTAAAGACTGTGGTGCACTGCAAATGTCTCAAACCACCACTACAGCCTACAAGGATGCTTTCTGTTAATATAACATATTGTTATGGTATTGTCTGTTAAGATCTGAAGAGCTCATGGAGTCTTGTGCAAAGAACAGGGCTTTCATCTCTTTGACATTGTTTTTGTTTGGACCAAACTACATGAACTTTAAATCCCTTGTAACAAGCCTCACAGTCAAGGTCTGAGGCATCTATTGAAACCCTTTAAAGATTGTGAGGAATAAGAAAGGCAACCCTTGGACTGACTCTTACGTGGTTTATCTACCAATACATTTCTTTCTTCACAAAAGGTAAGAGAGGATTGGGAAGTACAGTAAATGGCAATGTTTGCCCAGATTGCCGTTTCTGCCCAGGTTTCTGTACTATACAGTAGTACTGGTTGCGCCACTGTTTTGTACACCTTACTTTTCAGCTTTTGTGGCATTCTTCTAGTAGTTCAGAATGTAAGTGAAGTGTGCTATGTCTTTAAGAAGCATGTCAAGGCTGTACGTGCACATATAAATTCCAGACATGTGCAATCCCTAGTGCCATTTTGTAACAGCAGCCAGAGTGAGAGCATGCCTGATCACAGTTGTTAGTTTGTATATAAGTTACTTAAGTTAAAGTCATTAAACTTCTATAGTGATGTGTTTGTATAAAATAAAGTTGCTTGAACAGAACCCACAAAGACTCTTCTACTGTGTCCAAAGTAGGAGAGCGACACTTCTGTCATACACTGCCCCTGACACTCTGTGCCACTTGGCTGCAGACCCTCTGATTCGTGCTTACTCAGACTTCCCTTTTCCTCAACCACCCCACCCAGATACACGAAGCTGTTAACCTATTCTAGTACTTTCCCTTCTGTCTATCTCAATTCTCAAATTATTCTGCTTCCCCTATTTGCTGCCATTACAACTATTTTATCTATATTCAGTTTTATCCCATGTGCCTTCAAGTTTACATTACATTCCCCTATCCTTTACTGAAGTTCTTGCTCAGAGTCTTTCTGTAATGTCACATCTTCTGCATACAGTAACTTTGTTGATCATCACCAGTATGAGCAGCAATGGGCACTGTGCTGAACCCTGATGCATACCCACTCCCACTGGGAACCCTTCTGTGAGAGTGAACAATGTTTGTACTTGAGCTATTGGGTCCTTGTACATAGCCTGCATTAATTCTACCAATGTGTCTGGAACTGCCTAAATCAGCTTTCTTGGGACCCTGTCATATGTTTTCTCCAAGTTTAAGAATGCCGAGTTGGACTCTTTCCTCATTTCTAGCTTCTTCTCAACTATTTGTCTCACTGCAAACATCATTCAGTTGAGCTGCATCCTGATCTGAATCTGAACTGCTCATCTCCCATCTTACTTAAAACTACTCTGCATATTCGTTAATCGGTCACCCTCTCCAGAATTTTCATGCAGTGTGACAGTTGTTTGCTACCTCTGTACTGCACACAGTTATGGATCTCTCCTATGCTCTTGTACATTGGCACTAGTATGCTTTATCTCTAGCCATCTGGGAAATGCTTTCGTCACCATTCAGCTATGAGAATCCTCGGGAGCCATTTTACCCTATCTCACCCAGCATCTTGATCCTATCTGCTGTGACCTCATATGAGCCTGGTACTTTCTCTGATTTAAATTTTCCTTAGTGCTGTTCTTAATTCTTCTAGGGTGTGCTTGTCCTCTTCTTTCATTGTAGGCTGTGTCTGGGGCACTACAGCTTCTGTGGAGTTTTCTTCATTCAGAAGGTTCTAGAAGTACTGCTTCCATCTGTCTTTGATGTCCTACAGACTGGTAAGCAGAATGTTTCTGGCATCCCTTATGAAATGTGTCCTGTCTTCTTTATCTTCCTATCTTTGCCTTGCAACCTGATTGAGTTTGTTTGTGCCATCTACTCAGTCTCCTTCCAGGAGCTGGTAGAGTACCTCTGAAGCCTTGTTCTTTGCTACTGCAACTCTTAACTTAGCCTCTTTGTCAATCAGCCAATATTTCTTCTTAGCTGGTCCATCTTTTCTATCTCCCACTTTTTCCTTCACTCCTTTTTTTCTTACTATGACTTTCAGGACTTCTAGGTTCCACCACCATCTTTCCCTATCTAACTTATTTCCATTTCTGGTACACATATCTGTTCTATCGTCCTCACACTTGCTGTTTTAAAGTGATGACATTCTTATTCACCTCTGCTGAATTCCTCTCCTTCCTGAAGTGTTATAGCCATGAGTAATTCCTTGAATTATGTTGCCTGAGAGAAAGCACCTGAGTTCAAGGAATTACTCAGGATTCTAGCTCCTCAGGAAGAAGCTAAGTTCAGTGAAAGTGAGCACAAAGTAATATTATTCAAATAAGTAGTCTATAGGACAGACAAAGACTACAAAAACAATATTAAGCATGCTAAAATATCATAACAACATAATAGAAGTCTGTCTAATATCAAGGTATAAGCAATTCTATGTACAGAGTTATTGTAGGTTAATTTTGGCTATAGTGGCAGAAAGGATGACAAGGTAGATAATGGATGGCAGGTAGAACGAGTGAAGTAGGTTCTGTGAGGGTGTAGAAATGATGGAAAGTAGGAAGGAGATAGATAGTGTGAAGGAAGGTATGGGATAGAGAGAGGAGAAAGATTAAGGGTTAATTTAACACAGATTTGTTAACATTAAGTTAAAAGTTGAATGAATATAAAGTTATTCAAACTTAAAATTCCATATACTTTCTCAAGTGTGTGTTTATCCAACTACTAAAACTATGGGTTCCATTTGCTTAAATAACCCTGTGTTATTCTCCTTTTCAAAATCCTTTCTTTGTCATCCAAAACTCACTTAAAGGTAAAGATTGATACTGTGTGATTTTTGTGTCTTTTTTCATCTGTTAATGGTTTTCTTTGTGAATAGCATTATCAGTTAAACAAAATATTGATTGTATTTTGGCATTTTTTGATCACATACATTCAAAAAGTACCCTAAAATTAAATGCTCCCACCCCATCACTTTGTTAAGCATATCATACATCTTTATAAAAAACAGTTTCAACTTTTGACAAGTCAAGAAAATATATGTCCAATCACATACTTCCCTACTATTACATCTCTAAAAGAATTGGATTTCAATTTAATTGGGTATAAAAGTATTCTAAAAGATACCACCAGGCAAACATCCTAAATTATTAGGATTTAGTAGTGTATGTCAATATTAAACATATCTAGATCCACTTCTGCCTAAGAATGACAATATTCAGAAGTCTCTTCCATATAGCTTTAATTTATGAAACTGGATTTTTAAGGTAATTTCACGCTCTATAAGCCTTTGAAATGTGCCATTCTCACCACCTTTACCCTCTCTAGTTTCATTTAACAATATAAGTGAACATCTGGAATCACCTCCTTGTCCTACTTAACCCACTTGGAGTTGTTTACTTTCCATAATAGGCATTATAATCTCACTGCAGTCTATAGGCCAGATGAAATTTAGCCTGCAGGTCTGCTTTTCCATCAATCAACAGTTTGTTCTAATACTGTAAGCCCATTAACACAATGCTCCACTGCCAGGATAGTGGACCTGCCCTAATGTCTAACTTTATATCATGTTTAGCAACATTTAATGATTCCATTCCTTTAAGTGATTTTCTGAAAAAAGTGTTGGAAATTGTCACTATACCATGCCCAGCAGACGAGTACTTAAACTTTTTCCCTTCCCTTCCAAAAACAAATCTAACATATTTACATCTGATCTTAATGCAAGTGTTTCACTGACCAGTGTTTTTCACCCTGCCTGATAAGTCAATAATTGACATCTAGCAATGAGAGGTAACTGATTAGCCTTTAGAAAAGTAGCTGCATCAGGGACACCTAGCCTACAAGAGCTTTACTTAAAATAACTTCTTCCCATGCAGTTACAGGCATAGCTCCATCCCACAAAAATTCAGACATTCACTACTTGACTCCTCGAAAGTTGACTCCAACCAATCTACTAGATATTTGACACCTTTATACCATCATAAATATGAGTAATTCTCTAAGAGAATTTGGTGTGGCATGAAGTTCAAAGACAGTGCTCTTATTTTATCAGTATTTACATAATGACCCACTACCATCCCAAGTTTATTCACAATTTCCCAAAGAATAGGCAAGTATTGTTGGAGTCATAACATGTCCTAAATATCTGTCATTTTTTCACAAAACATGAAAAATACAGCAAATGAGTATAAGGTGTCAGACATGCAGGCATATTCTTTCAAAAATTGTGAATCCCAACATGCATGTTATTTTGTACAGTTAGTTTATAAGAAACATAATAATACTGTAAACATGTACAAGCAGTTTTTTCTGAGATTTTTGCCTGCCCTCTACTGTTTTAAATAATCTTCCCTCACAACAGCCCAAGCTAATGTAGAGATACAGACCCCACTATGAGATGTTCACTCTAAATCCAACAAATGCAATCCTTTTATTTCCCAATGATTCTTTTATTTTAACAATAAAAGCAGCATTATATTTACAATTATAACAGAACAAGGAAAAAAACTATATACAAGGTCCATAACAAGATGATATGTTTAGACATACATTCAGGAAATCGACTAAAATTTTTGTAATAAAGAATACAACTTTTTCCAAACAAACAATTTGTGTGTTGAATTTTTTGTTCTTAGCTTTATGCTGGTAATTTCTTTATCACACACTGACTTGGCTAAATAAATTAATTCACTGTCACAAGAGAGAGGAGAATTGTTTTTCCAATTTTTTATTATAACTTTTCTTGCAACTGCAAGAATTGACCATAATATGTGCACTTGAGTATTTGGTATAACCTCTGGAATTGGCACATTAAATAAAATAAGAGAATCAGAAATCATATACTTGTCATTCCATAGGACCTTGCAGAAGTTTCTAAATTCATTCCAAAATAAAGATAGCATCTTACAAGTGACAATCATATGATACCAATCAGCATTTTCAGCATTGCATCTCCAACATTTCGTATCTTTTTTTTTTTACAAATAATTCTAAGTGGTATTAAGTAACACCTATGTAGAAATGTCCACATGTATATTTTCCATTGGGAGAGATTGTTGTTTTTCCTATTGAGCTTAGGAAAAGTTTTTTATTATTGGTAGTAAATTCTTATTTGTTTTCATAGATTAGTTCCAGTATGAGGCATCTATAAAATAAAATTCTGATCTAATAGTTTTGTAGATTATAGATATGAATGAGGTACCTCTTAGCGATCCATTACTTATATTACATACATTTATTCCAAAATTTTAGGTCTGTTATTTCCATGGGTTTCCAAAGACAGTATAGTTTTATTGTGGAAAAATTCCTAAAAACTTATATGTCAAGCCAGTTACTATTATTTAGGCTATATCTGGCAATTAAGTAATTGTGTGAATTAATTTTATTTATAGACAAAAAATTATTCTAGTAGAGTAAATTTCCCTCTTTAAATTCACACATTTTATTGAGATCAAAAGAGATTAAGCATTCATTGGTATAAGCAATTGGAAATACAGATATTAGTAGGTTTTTAATTGAATGATTAGAATGGGTAAATCTTTTAAAGTTCATTAGTATGTGATTAATAAATGAGCAGGATTTTAATTTCTGTTTATTATCTTGTGTGTATATCTTTAATACCCATATAAAGATATTTCTATCTAGTTTAATAAGAGGTTCAGGTAGTGTTTTGCTATTAAGAAATAAATATTTTTTTGTGTATTAATTTCCAATATGAAGTGTAAGAGGAACTTCTCTATAAAATCATGTTAAAAATGGCGGCATCTAAGTAATAATCAATATTCGGAAAACTAACACCTCCTTCTTTCCAGCTTGCACGACATTGCAAAGATATCCTAGGTTTTTGGGGGTGATAGAGAAATTTTAATAAAATGTTATTAATCTTTTTTATAATTTTCTTAATTGGGGGAATAATCAAAGCCTGACTACTGTATAGGATTTTAGGTAATAGTAGCATTTTGATTAACATTAGTCAATCTTCAAATGAACAAATAATCTATTCCAATTATTTATAATATTGGTGATTGAGTTTATCAAGTTTTTATAGTTTATAGAGATTGTGTCTTTAAGATTTGAATTAATGGAGATACCCAGGTATTTAATTTGTGCGTTGTCCCAGTTAAAGTGTTTATAGTTTCTGATTCTGTTGATGGCATTTTTGTTAATTAATAGGGTTTGGGTTTTGTTGTGATTAAATTTTAAGCCTGATACATTTTCAAATAACTGTAGATTATTAAGTAGGTAATCTAAAGATGACTCAATATCACCACTAGTTAATAGTAGATCATTAGCAAACAGTTGTATCTTTGGGGATAGGTCATTATTTAGTTCAAATCATTTAATATGTATATTATTTGTAATATAATTAGCCAAGGGTTCTATAGCTAGGGCGAAAATTAGTGGGGATAAGGGACAGTGTTGTTTAGTACCTTTTAAGACTTTAAAAGGAGAGGTTAAAAAGGAACCTATCTTTACAAAAGACATGGAGTCTTCATAAAGTTTCTTGATTAAATTTAAGAAATCTAAGAAGAATTTGTATTGTTGTAATGTTTTAAATAAGTAAGACTAATTAAGAGAGTCAAATGCTTTATCCATATCGACTCATTATGGTTAGTTCATTCTTCTTTTTATTTGCTATGCCTATAAAGGATAAGAGTCATACTATATTATCATGGACTTTCCTATTTTTTATAAATCATGTCTGATCGTCTTTTATCATTTTGGGGATAATGGAATTAAGTCTGTTTGCTATTATGGATATAAAGATTCTATAATCTATATTTAAGAGTGAGATCAGTCTATAAGATGAACAAGAAGTAGTTTTTTTTTTTATCAGGCTTCAATATAGGTTAGACAAGTGAGTATTTCTATAAAGTTGGGATAACAAAGTCAGTTTTGATTTCATGGAATGCATTTAACAAAATTTTTAGTGTGCCATCTGTAAGATTTTGTATATTTCAGGAATTAAGCCATCTAATCCTGGTGCTTTACTGGTTTTTAGTTTACTTGGCACTTTAATTCTTTAAAAGTAAAAGGTTTATCAATTCTAGCTATATTAGCGGGATATAGGGAGTTTAAAACATTGTATTTTAGAAAATTTTCTAGAATTCTGCTATCATTTACAATTGGCTTAGAAATATTCATAGTCTCACAATGTTTCCTAAAATAAAATAGGATATTTTTTATGTCTAATGCTATTATTTTTTTCTTGTTATCTACAGATATGATTTCTTTTATGTGATTTTTTTTCCATTTAAGTACTTTACTGCAATTTTGTGTAAGCATTTAGGATTAATAAATATGAGTATAGGTTAAAGTTTCTCTAAGTCTATAGCTTTCTTTTTTATGTAGAATGTCTTGATATTCTTCTTTTAGTTTATTTATTTTATTTCAGGTTATTTGGTTACTGGGTGAGAGATTTCGTTTTAGATTATCCAATTCGCACTGGATATCATTTAATTTTTTTGTCCCATTCTTTCCTTCTTTGTAAGTACCAGTTTTTGATCTTTCCATATAACACAACTTTTAAGGTATCTTATAATATCATATCAGATACCTTACCATTGTTATTTATTTCTATAAACAGATTTATTTCAGTTAGCAGCCAGTCTTGAAAACCTTTTATTGTTGTAATATAAGCTGGTATACTTTGCCAAAAATTTAAAGTCTCAGGATGTAGAGTTATGTTGAATATAATGGTGCTGTGATCTGATAGGGGGCAGGATATTAATCATACAGTTTCTATTTTAGAGAGTAGAGAACCTGATATTAGAATTTTGTCAATCTTAGTTTGTATCCTAAACCTATATGAATAGTGGGAGAATTTTAGATAACATGGTAGCTTTATATGATAAATACCCTTTCAATTTCTTGAATTAATATACTTTTTTAAGTGTCTTGTGAGAGGGGAAATTTTAAAAGATTAAGTATTTGTTGTTTCACTGGGAGAAATAAGACAATTTAAATCTCCTGCTAATATCATCTCACCCCTAGAGTGTAGGGTTATTATGTCAAAGTATTTCTTTAATGTTTTTGCACCAATTCCAGGGATCCAATAATAATTTATAAGGGAATAATACTGTTTTTCATGTTTAATTACCACTAAGGCTAACATTCCATCATTATCTGTGCATGAATCTATGATTTAAGAGGATCTCAGACCCTTTTTCCAAAAAAATCAATACACCTCTTCTCTTGTGTTTAAATTGAGAACAGACCAATATATCATCATTTTTTAATATGAGTTTATTTAAATCCTGTGATATTAGGTGTGTCTCTTGAAGGAATACTATATTCTGCCTTATGTAAAGAGAGGTATTTGTTAATACTCACTCTTTTTATAGGATTATTTAGCCCATTTACATTTAAGGATAAACATTTATATGTTAGCATTGTTTAGTGTATTAGGTAATAATATGACACTTGTAATGATTTCCTAAAGTATTCATAATATAAGTTATTAAGAACATTTGTTATGGACAAAGTTATTGTATTTAACAAAAATGTTTAAGATTATGTACAATAATAGCCTTCTTCATGTAACCTAATGTTCCTGGCTTAATATGTTTTACATATAAGCCACAAGTCTGCCAACGCATGCTGTCTAAGAGTATTCCTCTACTATGCAGGTTTGGCAGTTAATTCAAAAAGAGAGAAAGCGGTGAGAAAATAATAGCTTATAAATATATATGTGGATGGATATATTTACTGTACATGTCCTAATATGTAATATAACACCTCTAATAAAACATTTAAAAGGGATAAGTGAAGGACATATGTGTTTTGAGTTTATGTATAAAAATATCTCTAGAGCTAGTAATTACATTCTCTTATTCTATGAATACATAAAGTGCAATTGAATTGTGAATTACAACATGTATTGTATTGTAATTTCAATAGAGAACACATTATTAGATGTTCCTTAGATTACAATGAGAAAAAAAGCTTATTTTTGAGTATTGATTAAGGATACAGAGGTCTACAACATTCAAAATAACAAGCATAGTTTTGGGTTGGGCAATTCAAGTTAGTAGGAATAGCCTTGAGGTGTACATAAATTACTAACTCACAAGTACTGTCAGAACAATTTTCAAAAAAATATATAATTCCATCATTTTAGGTTGCATTTATGATCAGTTCTGTTATTAAAATATTAAAAACTCTTCTTTTGATGAACTAATTACAGTCATATAAGTTGTAGTAAGTATCATTCAGTTAGTGTGGTTTGACATGTAGGTTTATCTATAATTCATTACAATTCATTTAGTATATCAGTCCACAGTTGCTTAATAATATAACCAACAGGAATGGATTGACCAGTTGCAAAAACTCATTGACTGCAGTGTAGCATAAACATATGGGCTTGGCATAAGAACATAGCCTGAAGGTATAAGGTAATGTAAGAGTAAACCGTGTGTTTCTGGTCTGTTACCTCTCCTTCCTCTCTCTTTACTCCTTCTAGTCATTTTCTTATATTTCTCTTCTTCCTTTGTCCCTTTCCTTTCTTTATATTTTTTTCTTTTCCCTTAGTTTCAGAGCATGTGGGATTTATTTTATATATTTATTCATTGTAACTTAAATGTTTAGTGCAATAGTAGCATTAACTGAAATTTTATTCCAAATTATCCATTTGTGACAAACTCTGTACAGCCTTATAAAATAGGGGAATCTGTCATATAACGTTCTTGTGTCATTTCAACATAAACATAGTCCAACAGTAAACATTTACCATAGCTACACAGCATTCCTACAAAAAAAAAATAATAATATTGAATTTCTCTTGAATTTGTACCAGCCAATGTATAAATTCATGCTGAGCATTAATACATCTTGTGAGACTATGTCACTGTCTCAGCCGGAAGCCAAACAGTTAACTTAAGAAGTGCCACTGAAAAGACGCTAGGATAAATAATCATTTACACACAAAAACTCCTCCAGTACAAGGCACAAACAACCCTGGACTCAAAACAAAGCCAAGGCTTAGATACATTATTATTGGACACTTACATATCTTTTATAGTGAAGAACATCATAGTTATTGTCCTTTTCCTTGTTGCAGCATTCTGGTTGGTTTAGCAAGTCCAGAGCTGAATAATGAAGGTCAGAGGTCAGATGCTGCTTTCTTCTGTCATCGCAGAGGGATTTGCTCAGAGATGAAGCTGCAGAGAAGCTCTGGGGGCTCGGGGTTATCCAAAGGGACTCCAAAAAGAAACATGCAAGGTATAGAGGCGGGAAATTCATTTAATTGTGAAGCAGAGAATCTATAGCACTCGTGGATAAGCGGAATTCACTGTGTTATACCCAAAAAAGCCGTTTTTCTTATTTTTCAAATGGTGTAGAGTCAAAATGTCTACAAAAGGCACCAAGCCTGTAAATACATTATTGTACTCACAAGGCAGTCACCAAAAGGCACACAATATATAACACACCATTACATTTGTATTTAAGTAGAGACTATCACATAGATCTAAAGCATAACTTAACAATAAACTGTAAAGAGAGACAGAGAGAAAAAAAAAACAGACGCACCAGAGTAACATCATTTCACTATTAAAGTCTACTTTTTCTATCTTATTACCACTAAATATCAACAGAAAAGTATAGAATTTTGCTAATTGTTAGTTAGTGGTATGCACTGTTTGTATGCCTTTTCAGTCAATCAAACTCGTTATTTCTTATTAAAGGATTGTACTATGAAATTATTAAAGTTATCAAGGTTAATTAAATCATAGGAAGCATATTATTTTACCTTGATTTTCTGAGCAGATATTCCTAGAAGATGTAAGAGAATAATTTGTTAAAAGCAAGAGGGAATTAAATATGAAGTTTACTAATTTATTTGTCCCCAGATTTTTTTCTTTTCCTTTTCCTTCATTGACCAGTCAGGTTTAGATGCTTGTTTCTTTAAAGTAGAGGTAGCATCCATTTGTTCCTCTGTACTTATCACATTTTTCTTCTTTATAAAAACATTTACTTTTTCAAGGTTTTCAAAGTTTTTTTTTCCCTCTGGAAGGCACAGTCTTATCTTGGCAGGGTATATCATTTTTTTTTATACCAGCTTGTTAATGATTTAATAAGAGGGATGAAAGCTTTTCTTTTTGATATGGCAGCCGAGGAATAATCATTACCAAATCTGATTATCTGGTCATTTATTTTCAAGGGACAAAAAGCCCAAGCAGATATTAAGATGAGATCCTTGTCCTGACTGGATATAAAAAAAAAAAAACGAATGTCTTTCGGCTTTTCCCAATTAGGGGTCACCACAGCAGAGCTCTGGTCCGCTAATGATTGGCAGTGGATTTTTATGGTGTTGAGGTGCCAGCCCGACGCCCAACCTTCAAAGAAGGCACACCCATTCACACACACACCTACCTGCATGTCTTTAAATGTCACTCGACCGTGGGGAGGACATGCAGACTCCACACAGAAGGAGCTCCAGCTGAGAATCGAACCAGAGAACCTCTTGCTGTAAGGCGACAATGCTAACCGCTGCAGCACCGCTTGTCCTGACTGGATATAAACTTCACAATAATTGACCCTGGATGGATATTTTTGCTGTTAGAAGAAATTGTAGATAAAGATGTGTGGGCTCTTTTGATACCGAAAGAGAGAGCCTCTGGTAGGTTTAAAGTTCTGGGAAGCCAAGTATTTAAGACATTCACAGCATTGTCTCCTTCCATTCCTTCTGGTATACCATAGATTCTGATATTATTCCTTCTTTACAGGTTCTCTAAATCATCAACTTTGTTGATAAGTCTAGTATTTTGTTGTAAAAGGAATTCAATGTTTTTTTTCTCCTTCTATTAGTCTACAGTCAATGTCTGAGACCGACCTCTCTAGTGTTGTTATTTGGATTTTTCGTTGTTTTAAAATGTCATTTAATAGTTCAATCTGCCTAGTTGAATCTTCTTTAATCTTATCCACTTTAAGGTCCATTTTGTCCATTTTTTTGTCATTAGGTCCTGGATGTTTGTGAGAATTGAGTGTAATTCTTTTTTCATAGAAGTTTCCTGTTGTGTGGATTTAAGGAAACTCATTTTTCATCAGCAGTATTTCTCTCTTTTTTCTTCTGTTAATTTTGACAGGAAAACATAAAAATTGCAGGATAAAAAATACACCAATAGAGAGCTTGAACCATCTAGATTATATATCATCTATTCTGAAGAAGTTCTTGGTGAATTTTCCAAATACTTTCTGTCAGAAAGATTACATTACTGCAGAGCAGAGAATTTGTGCTGTCTTCAGGTTGCCATCCAAGCCCCCCCCCACCCCAAATGCAATCAAGCCTTCAAGCCTTCCAAGCAAAACACATCTAATCAAACATTTTTGCAGGAGACAAACCCTACTGCATCCCCCAGGTGGGGTACGTCACCCCTCCATATCACTCCTTATTTAAATATGCTAACGACAAAGTTGAACAACATTTGGGGGAAAAAAACACCCTGTAAGGGTGACATCTGTAGCAGTCACTTATTTCAATGGCAGATACGGCTGGAGAAACATCAATTCAGGGAAATGGGATCAGATAGTCAACCACTTACCTGTCAATTACAGGTAGTACGTCAGTGGTTATGTGAAGACTATAAGTGAAATGGATATTTTATTCTGTATCCCTTTTATTGAGAGACAATATGGATGATTTTTCAAAATGTTAATATCACATACAAAAATGATACCGGTTAGCCTTACAATACATTTGTTTTATTTATTTATTTTTTTACTTTTGGGTAAAAAACAAACTTGCTTCTCTTTATATGAAAATAAGATTAAATGTTGGCTTTGAAAGCATTAGAATGGGGCTTGTACAATGCATTCTACAAATAATACTTCTTAACATAACCTTGTGGTAGGAAATTATAACCATCATTATCATTTTCTAAACTGGTTATCCTCATGAGGATTGCAGTAGTAGCAAAGTGACTGGGGTAGACCAGACTTCCCTATACCAAAGCAACTTTTTCCTGATCATCCTGTAGGATGTCCGATTGTTGCCAGACAAACTGACAGACATAATATTTACAGCATATCTCAAATCTGCCTCAGGACCTCCTCCCAGTGAGCTGTGTCTGGTATACCTCCCATGAAAGATGCCTGACTGACATTCTCAGAAGATGCCCAATCCACCTGATACTTCTCAACAAAAAAGAGCAGTTGCTGTTCCCTGAGTTCCTCCTAGATTGTAAAATTCCACATTTTGTCACTGAGTGCCAACCTAGCTAACCTGTAAATAAACTCATTTTTGTTGTTGTATTTATGATTTCATCTTTTTTGTTACCACCCAAAACTCATAACCATAAGTGACAATGGCAACCCAGCCTAACCAATAAAACCAAGAGCTTCATCTTATGACTCAGATGTTGCTTCACCACTGCAGTCTGGTACAATGTCTGCAGTAATGCCACTGCTGCACCAGTCCACCAGCCAATTTCTTAATCTTTTATATCTCCATTTATGAACAAGAACCCAAATTATGTAAACTCATTCCTCTTATGTAGCCCCTCCACTGTGGACTGAACTGTGACCACTGATTTTGAGGTGCTGATATCATTCCATCTATCTCTACTTACTGGGGATCACAGTCACTTGAGGCTAAGGGGAGAACATCACCTACAAACAACACAGACATAACCCTCATATCTCTAAAATAGATATTCTTCGGATTTTGCTGCATCTTGATATCTTATCCATAAAAATCACAAACAGAAACGGTGACAAGACACACCCTTGGTTGATTCCAGTGATGGCATTGAACATATTCAACTTAACATTAAGAATGTAAACAAAACCCTCACTTTTCAAATACAGGAACAGAACTGCAACCATGACGTTGTAGCACTTTCTACAACATAGTCCATGGTACATATTCATATGCCTTTTCCAATTTCACAAAATGCATATAGACAGCATTGTCAAAATCTCATAATCCCCCTAATATCTGTGCAATGACAAAGGCATGATCTAATGTTACACAGTCAAGTTGGAATCAGAGGCTTGATTACTCAACAAAAATCTCTTTTCCAACACCCTATCATGTACTTCCCAGGGAAATTGATGACTGTGATCTCTCTATAATTGGAAAACACCCTCCTGCTTCTCTCCATTCTTTTAAAATGGTGGCTACAATGCAGGTTTAGCAATCCAAAGGTGCTGTCACAGCCTTTCACACAACATTGAAAATGGCATGTTAACAACAACTCCCCAGTAATGTCCAACTCCTATATGCATTTCTGGATGATCTCCTATATTCACTCAGACTTGTCATAGCAGAACTGTAAACTATAACTGTATATATAGCTATAACTATAGTTGGTAATGGAAACCATAGTGTATCCAGGTAAACATTATTTGTACATGAAAGGTCCAGAAGGAAGATAATGCATGGTACTTGACCATGAGAGAAAACAGGTACTTAACTCTTCACTCCTTTCACACCCCACCCCAGTACCAGGAGTGCAGAGTACTTAAAATAGAAAATAACACTTGATCTTTTGAAATGTACCACATTTCTTCATGTAAAAATGTTTGCCTGGTATCACATGATCTGTACAGACCACAGCCTTAAATTATTTACAGGGAGGCTGATATCATGGCCAGTACTCTACTCAAGCAGGGCATAAAACATGGTATTTGCAGGCGGCCAGTATCAGTTTCTTGGTATATATGAATGAACACGATACATTGAGGAGGCATGTTTGTTTTTATAGTGGTGATAGTACAGAGTAAAAAAAGCAAAAAAAAGGCAATAAACTACATACTGAAAAAAAACAGAACAACTACTGCAGAGGACTAATGTAGCTCTTGACAAGAAAAAAGAAACAGAAAAGGAAACAGAGAGAAAAGGAGGATGGTGAAGGGGATCATAGGTGAGGTGATAAGAGTAGAGGAGGTTTCAGTAAGATGACAAGTAAAATTCTCTGAATATGTTAGCAGACAAAGATGACATGTAAATAATAAAGTTTTTAGTTTAATTTTGTCTTGCATGTATGAGCAGTAGAAACAAAATAAAAATATAACTCTTCATAAGATATAAAAGCAAAGTGTTTGAATATAAACACAAAAGAAAGTAATCTAAACAGTCAAAGAAACTTAACCCTTAAGGATTTTTCTTTCCTCTTCACGTTCCTTTTTTGACAGAACTGAAATGAGCCACCTACTTTAACTACACTTTACTAAGACAGGAAACTGAGTGTCTAGGTATTACTCTGGGGTTTGTAAGGTGACCACCTCTTAAATACCAAGAATAAAGAACATTCTGTTTAGAAGTGAAAATGAAAAAAGTGAAGTGTTTCTCAAGAGAGTCTGTCTAGGTAAGTACCATGCAGACTTAGAAATGCCAACACTGGGTGCAGCAGTAGCAACATCATAGAGCTACATTACCAGATACAAGCAGGGAACTCCTGGGATAGAAAGCCACTGCAAGCAACTCTGAAACCCCAATGAGGATACCACCTGTACAACGCTGTTTCCCAGTGGTATGGATACACTAGAAATAGAAACACAATCATTGGCATTGGTCCAGGACCCTTGCACGCTGGCTGGAAACTCCATCACCAGTACTGTCTGAACTCTGAAAGGGGGTCTTCGTCCAAAAGTGGGGAGGCAGAGATGGCCTTATAGAGGATGCCAGGCATTTATACTATCCTCTACATGTTCTAGATCACGCCTAACCAAGTAAAAGGTACTCAGCATATGAATGTTTCCTCCTAATCAGCCCTATGCTGGGCCATAGAATAAGTACAACTTTATATGAACTAAAATTTTCAATAGGTGGTTTCCTTTGTAGACAAGAGTCCCATATACTGTCTCACTCCTACTATATCTTATATGTTGAATTCTACCTTTACCATCTTTTTTAGTTTATAATCCCTTACACTGCATGTGGACCACAGTTTTCTTTTTTAAAAATGATTCTTCTTGATCACATAACATCTTTGTTACATAAAACTAGCTATTGCACATTTGAACTTTATAATCTACAACTATATATATATATTTTTTTCTTACTGCACTATCTGTACCTTTCATTGTAAAAGCATGTTTATACTTGCTAAACTGTCAGTCTTTGAAAATAATACTCCAAGCAAGGTGTTTAATAGATAATGAATAAACTGTAGTTATAACATTTTGAATGGACTCAGTTGCTAAAAAGGCACAGATACTTGGGAATGACTGAATTACATTTTCTTAGAGCCCAAAGAATAAGATAACACAGTCATAAAACAGAAACTGTGACACTGCAAATGAATTAAAATAAGACATTAAACACTACACTTGATGAAGATGAAAAAAGTAGATTTCACTAATCATAACAACAGGACCATTTATTTATACAAAAACTGAGTTAAAGCAGTGAAAGGGATTAACTGAATACTACTAATCAAGTATGCTTTTGACAGTAAGAAACTGAATTAACATAAGATCAGAAATGTTATGAATTGACCATCTTAACATTATTACTATATGTCTACTAAATGGAGCCACTACATGAGGTTGAAAAAGACAAGACTGACTTATTGAAGGTCAGCTTCAAAAAGGCAACTATATACAAGGTGAGGTTTCACTGTGGCAAACTTAAGAACTGAACTGTCATTAGCACCAGTTCATTGCATATGTACGAGTACAACTTACACTTAATACGGCTGCAGTAAGGCATAAATGAAGTAAACATTTTACATTTTGAGCCAAGTTGGGGACAGACCTCCTCACAGGTTTGATACTTTTCTATAGTACCTTTGAGGTTGCTCATGCTGTGGTATCTTGAAGAAAGGGCAAAACAGCAAAGTTTCTCTAAGGGATCATGACCTCAAGGCAATATAAAAGGTGGGGGATGTGGGAATGGGGGGGATGCTTGCCTTCTTGCAAAACACTGACTACATGACTAATACTCTCTATTGTTCTTTAATCTAATAGTAATGTTGCTACTTATAGGAAATACATACTGTGTTCTGGGCCATAGAATATGTACAACTTTATATGAACTAACATTTTCAGTAGATGGTTTCCTTTGTAGGCAAGTTTCTTCAGTCAGCTCATGGTGAGTTGACCCTCTATTTCTTGACCTTGTGCAGTGTACCGCTATTTAGCATATACATGGTTCTGAGCTGTAGTTTATGCTTCCTTTTGCTTACTTTGTGACATAACACAAGCACAACTGCAGGACTGCATGAACACTCATGGAAATGTGCAACACCACTGAATATGCATATTTCATATGTAGCAGGAAAGACACATTACATAAAACTGCTAAGCATCAATACTTGGTTTGGTTATAGTGAAAAAAAGATACATTAGAGATTACTCAACATTAGTGTGATTTTGATTGTGTACTTCCAATGGTTCATATATGGATAAGTATGAAGGCAACAGCACTTGGATTTGTTTGGTACATTTTCAGTTGGAAAATATTTCTCTTTCAGTTACTTTTATACTCTGTCCTTTCAGTGATGCAGATTTAAAATGTGCCTCCTCTGGTAGGCATGGCAGTGCCTATGTAAATCCATTAGCCCTGAAGCAGCAGTTTTAGTAAGTTCATTGAACCACCATAACAGATGCATGCATTTAGGGCTGGGTGGTACCTACAGTGAAGTCTTCCATGCTTGGTGTATGGTATTCATAATTTCTCCTTTCTGGGGATGCAGTAGTGGTCATCTATCCTTTATGGGCCATGACATTGACCATTTATCCTTCCTGGGCTATGACAATTTTTACCAGATACTCTTGGGGTATAAGTTTGTTCATCCATCCTTTTTGGGGCGTGTCTTTGGTCATCTAACATTTTTGGGGTTGTGCCATGGTCAAGTATCCTTCTTGAAGTATGACAGAGGTCAACCCTCAACTCTGTCTTTCAGTGGGCTGTACCTCATTCATTAATTAGGCAGGCACTTTGAATCTGGACTGTGAGCTGTCTCCATAATCCCTCCCCATATCAAGAGTAGATATCAGGGACCACAGAGGCAATCTGAAATGGTTACCATATATCAGTTCTACATGCATGGCTAGCACACACTGCCTAATATTTTGTCATTTATGTGTCTGAAATGTTTGTTCAGTACTTCTCCTTGCTTGTCAGGTTTCAGTATGTCAAGGTGTGACTATAAATTCTAATTTAAGAAAAGAATATTGCTAGCACTGCACGGATGGTTCTATGAGCTGCAGTTTGATATGCAAAAAAATGAAACTGTCTTTCATATACAGTAATGATTTATTATCAGCACTCACAGCTTTAATAATTTACTTGAACATGTGAGCAAGTCTCTCTGCTAACTTTTTATGATTGGATGATGAGCTGATATGAAATGCTTAAAGACATTTTTATTTGTGAAGATTTTTTTCAGGTAAACTGTGATCCATTATCACTACATGTGGTCATTCTGGCAGGTTATTTCTTGTCAGCACTGCCTTTAACCCTAAAAGAAGTGACTGATTACATGCAAAAATGTGGTTACTTACAGTATGCATTTAAGGCTATTAGCAATACTGAATCCCTGAATGGTCAGATCTAGCATGTTAACCAAGGCCATGCCCAGGGGAATAAGGGTACTTGTGACACAGCCTTTTGAACCATCTGGTATCCTGTACATCTTAAGGCTGAATTTTCAATCTGCTTGTCAATACCTGGCTACCATACACATCTAAGGGACTTTATGTTCATAAATCTTAAGTGCCCTTCATGTATAGAGTTCAACACATATGACTTGGAAGGAATTACTGAACTGGCTTTACATAGTATGGCCCTTTGACATTCAGATAATTGGACTCTGAATGAAGGGCAAAATAAAACAGCATCTTATGTCTGCCCTTTTATAACAGCTCATATGCTGTTGGCAGTGCAAGTGGTGAGTGCCCTGCTATGATGATTTAATACACAACTAATGGATCCATACCTCTCAAGTGTCCTTAATTTTACCTCTCAGCTGTCCTTAATTTCTCATAAAGTTTTTAATTTTGCATCATATTTTTGCCCTGTCTTTTGTAAAATGTTTGATTTTCTTGTAAATCATTGAGGACTGCAGCCAGTTAATGATACCATTTATTACAATTTCATTCTTGTTGTTGTTGAGAAAATGCACGTTGATGCAAAACCTGTTACTCTGTTTACTTGTTAAATATCTTACAGTAATCTTGTAACACTATCCTTGATTTTAGGCCTTTGTCCCCAATTTAGGTTGAGACAGTGGTGTCAGGTCTTCTGCTTTCTCACATAGTTAACATAACAGTCCATATATCATGCTGTGCTTCTGCCGAGTGCTTTTGAATTCAGTATTAAATGAATGTTCACCTACGAAAAATAGCTAATAGCGTAACTATGCTGTGGCCATTGACACAAAAATTATTACACACTGATTACATTTCTTTATATCTCAGTACAGGCCAGTGGCTTCCATGTTAGTTTGGACATAACTACATTCATCTTCCATCAAGGATCTTGAAGCAGATGCATTGGGACTATCATGCTATAAAACAATGTTTATTCTAGAAGGTAAAGTGACACACATGCCAAACTGATAGTCAAGAAAGATTAAAGTGTGCAAGCACTTTATCTAACATTATACTTTTCTTGGCTTCTAGGAAATCTTGACCATAGCTCTTTGTCCATGCCCAGGTAGACTCAATTTGCAACTACACTAGCAAGATGTTTCATAGGAAGTTGTGTAAGCACTAAAACAGTCCTCAGTTGGTAGCATATACCGAGATTCTGGTGGAGTGAGCACGGTCTCCATTCTGCCTGGGACTTGTGTAAACTGTCTCAACCAATCAGATGCCCACAACAAGAAATATCATCTATGAGTAACACACACTTATCTGCATTGCCTTGAATCCCTCATGCCTTTAGCCCATTTAAGATTCTCTTTAGATTACTGAAGTTATTTTATTATTATGTTTGCTTATTACTAAGATGTTATCTAGGTAAATACTAAGTATTAAAACTCCCTTGAGTACCTGATTGCCCTCTGTCAAATGTTTACTGCAGACAACACAACAAAACAATATCATTGTACTGGAATAATTCTTCATGTTTTAACAGAAAAAGATCAGAAGAATTGCTCATTTGTATATGCAACTAAATGTGACAAGGTAATCCTTGTTAAAAATATATTTACTATGGGGACAGCAAAAAAGTTCTTACATTCATGATAATGGACACTCACAATACAAAACACAACACAAATCACCTGTCTTACTTCCTTCAGGGCAAGAAAGTTTCACCCTGAGCAATATTCTCAGCACCTTCTAATCTTTGCATTTTTTACTATCTTTTCTGGAGATAGAAAGCATACAAGTCTTAAGAAATTACTAGTGTTTTCATCAGACTCAGACCTGGCATGTATGTACTTACATGTTCTTATTCCATTAACAATAACCTGCCTGGTAATCACCCACAATTGCTACAGTTTTTAGTGATGGCACAGCAGAATTGTAATGGACCTGGTATGTATGTACTTACATGTTCTTACTCCATTAACAATAACCTACTTGGTAAGCACCTAAAACTGCAACAGTTTTTAGTGATGGCCCAGCAGAATTGTAATGGAATTGCAGTTTAGCTAAATTTTTCTTATTCATTGTCTGTCAAAAATGCTGACTCAGTTCTTTTAAGCACATATATGCACATACATCTATTATATCTGTTTTACTATGGGAGGTCACTGGTATTTAAAGTTTGCTCTCAGAGGTGCTGTTTCACCTGTGTATATCTTTAATATTACTTCTGACCTCTTGAAGTAGTATCTCTAAAAATATGTGTAATCTGTGGCAGAAATCATGGACAGTCCAGTCCCTACATCTACCTCTATTAGCAGATCATCTCTTGCCACTTTGTGGTTAGTCATATGATACTGCAGTCATTTTTCAGAACAGTTTTTTGCGTCTTTCGGCTTTTCCCGGTTAGAGGTCGCCACAGTGGAACTCCGGTCCAATAATGATTGGTAGTTGATTTTTATGTAACGAGTTACCAGTCCTGACGCACAACCTTCAACGAAGGTACACCCATTCACGCATATCTCCACGCAGAAGACGCTCTCGCTGAGAATCGAACCGGACAGCGTCATACTGTGAGGCGACAACGCTACCGCAGCACCACCACCGCGTATAGTCATTTTTCAGAACAGTAAAAGAAGTCATTGCGGTGAGTTGAAGCACTTTATTACTAAGCGCTTTTCGTTTGCAGGATCTGCAAACTTCTTTAGATACAAAATAAGTATCAAGAGACATCCAAATACACAAGTTTAAAAGGCAATCACATGATTGTAAGAACCAATCAACACATTCCTAGTATTTAAATATATATATATATATTGTTTGTTGTAGTTCTTAAATAGCAATTAAATATTTCAACAGGGTTTAACACAAAATTTCTACACTTTTAGAATACAAAAAAATCTATACACTTTTTAAAAAAAAATGTGAAAAGTGTAAAATTTTGTTTACATTTGTGTTGATTTAAAACATGGGTTAAAGGTTAAACAATGTCATGAACAATGTCATGAAAGTAACACAATGTAAAGGTGGTAACAAAGGGAAGGCTGGAAATTTATATATCAATTGTGCTTTATGCATATTGCGTATGTAGAGAAGACTGAAAAAGAGCAGGAGGATATGATATTTTAAATTATATTATAGAATAAAGAAACACTAAATTTTTATACAAATAGTATATATCCTGCTGCAGAATAATTATTTTTATTACATTTTGTATCTTGGACACTGTCAAAAGAGAACAGGTGTGGTGACTGGAAAAAATTTGTTAAAGAAAGGAGAGCCAATGCAATATAGATGGCTCTTTGTTTCCCCAGATTAAGCGAAACAGTGTCATTGACACCCTTTATTAATTGAAAGGGCAAACAATATTTGAAGTGTGCAATTAACATACATATTTCTATTTTTATTTTTAATGGTTGATACAAATTTTAAGACTTCAAGTTTTTATTTATAAGTGTTTGTTTGTTAAGTGTTTTTTTAATTAAAGGTGTTTAAAGGTGTGACAAGGACTATTTAAATCAAGGACTATTAAGTGTAATTTAAAAAGTATTCATTGTTTCTCAAAGAAGATCTATAATTAAAACCTTTTGTTCAACCTAAATGGTTGGTTTTTTGTTGTTTTAAGCTACACACTGGCATTCCTTTTGGCGTCCTGGATTTTCTGGGATTGGTTCATTTTTGTTATATTTCAACATTCCTAGTATTGCTTATGAACACAAAGTTAAAAATATATTAGCCTACTAACTCCACATTTACTAACCAATAACCCAGAATTCAAGAAGCATGAAAGTAAATATAAAAATAGGAAATAAAAACTGATAAAAATAAAATTCTTAATAACTTTAAATAAGAATATATGTGTTTCATGTGTACTATACATACATATATTCAACTTTTACATAAATTTTATCTCTCCAGGCTCTTCAGTTTCAGTAAGCATGTAATATTACATGCTTCTTTTTAAGCCTGGGTAGTTAAATGCATTTAATAAAAGTTGCCAGTACAACTCCAGTTCTTCTAGCCATAAACCAACTGGCCCACCTCTACTATCCATTAGTATTTGGTCAATTACAGTGAAGTTAAAGGTATGACCACTTAGCATTACACTATGTTTAGCCAAAGCATTGTCTTGTTTACATTTCTCAATTGCATGTAAATGCTCATAGACCCTTTCACGGAGCCTACGTCTTTCCTACATAGAAAGCTGGGCAAAGTTGGCACTGAGCTAAATAAACAACAAATCATGAGTTACATGTACATTTCAGCTTAGATGTAAATGCCTTATTCTTTATTTCAAATTTCTTACCCATGTCGATATGCTTGCAAAATCTGCACATTCCACATCTTTGCATACCAGGTTGTCTAACTGATTCTGTATGCTTACTTTCAAGCAGATTTTTTAAATTACAGCCTCTTCTATGGACTATTTCCGGACATTGTCCTAGCTTTTTAATAAGGCTCATATCTCTGTTTATTAGTTCCCAGTTTTTACATATAATATTAGAGATGATTTTACTATCTAAATTAAAACATGTTATGAAACTAATATTAAAGTTGGTGTTTGCTGGAACTTGATTTACATTAACTAGTATGGGATCAACATAACCAGAAGATGGAGAAGGAGAACCAGTTTGAATTGTCTGGTCTTGTATTAAAGATGCTCGCAGAATGTGTAAAATTGCACCATTCTGTCTTTTGCTTTGAACTTCTTCTGTGACTGCCCCGATTAAATCCTTCGGGTATCCACGGCTAGTAAACATACTACCTAACAATTCATATTCAGCCAGAAAGTCTTCTTCTAATGACACTATCCTGGCTGCTGTAACCAGTTGTCCTTTTATCACTGATCTCTTTTGTGAAAAAGGATGACTACTAAAAAATGTAGAAATGAGTTTGAGTAAGTACTCTTCCTATAGATCCTGGACACACATCTATTGTTAACAAGGTCCTTGTTTAATTTAATATCCAGATAATCTATTTCCTTCACACTAAACTTAAATGTGAAGTCAAGAAACAGTGTAGATTAATTGAAATAATCAACTAGTTCATTCGCCTGGTTGTAGTCACCCTTAAACATTATAAATATGTCATCCAGGTACCTCGTGTAGAAAGTTAACATTTGTATATGAAGGGGGCTCTTAAATAATGTCTCCATCTCCCAATAAGCCATTACTAAATTAGCTAGGCTTGCTCCACAAGGGGAGCCCATGGCTACCCCTATTTTTTTGGAGATAATATTGCTTGTCAAAGGTGAAATAATTATTTGTCAGAATTATATTAAGTAATTCTTCTACTAGGGAGATTTATTTTTTACCCAATTTTTCAGAACAGTAGCTAGGTAATGTTGTGGCCTGTGCAGTTCTATATTTGGTGTCCCTTCAATTCTAAGTTAAAGATAAAAAGGCATCCTAGTTGCGCGCCATAAAAAGAGTTTTTTCTCATTTGAAAACTGTGGCAAACCACCTGCTGCAAATATAGCAAGCAACTCGCTACAGCAAAATTCCACAATCAAAGCTCTAAAGCACTTCATTCCTGACTACAGATGCAGTATCTGCATTTATTTCTATAGTGTAATTTATACAGACTTAACTTTAGCCTTTGATAGAGTCATACACAAAATAGTGATCAATAAATTAGAAGAAGTAGGCATTAATGTAATCTTGACACAATGGATAGTTGCATGGCTTACATATAGGACATGGCAAGTATCTTACAGTAATTTGACAGTTGAAATTCTTGGTTGCAGTCAGGGTGTCCCACTGTTACAGATGGGCCATATCTGCAAAAGAACTTTACTAAATTAACCATTTGGGCATAGGAGAATAATATGTTGATATATCATAAAAAACTAAGTATATGAGACTTGAGAGACATAGATTGAAGGGTGAATATTTAATATAGTACACAGTGATAGAAAATGTAGATTCATTTACCATCATCGGTATATGGATAGTTCTAGTTTTTGAGTTTTTCTGATCATATCAACCAATTGGTTAATGATAGTTATAAAACTATAGGCTGTAAAAAAAGATTTATAAAGTCTAAATCAGTGATAGTGAACCTATGACATGCTTGTCAAAGGTAACATATGCCACGACGTTTTGGGTGACATGTCAGCAATCACCAACACCCGAGTTACCACAGACACTGCTTTTACATTCGTTTCTCATGTGAAGTGTACTGAATTATTTTGTGCCAGGAGCTTTTGACACACCAAACCCAAAAGATTTGCCATCACTGGAAGCAATCAGAAAATGATGAAATCATTGTTTGCAAGCTATATCAGACTCAAAGCAGAGTAAGGAATAATAATATGGAAACCTTATAAGAAAACTATCATGAGCAAATCTGAATGAGTACAGTAGAAAATTACCACTGACATCCATGAATGTGAAAATTTATGTTAAAGATTAAAATATCTGAACTTGTACAATATCACATGCAGATATTTAAAATGAGTATTTATTCAGATATTTGGGGCATTTACAACTACCTCTGAGAATGTTTTGGATTATCAGAAAGTACTAGAGAATCATCAGACAACCTGTGTGGGAGACTATATAGGAATGAGAGAAGTACTAATTGGTTCTCTGAGAAAGCAGCTAATGCATGGAACAGATTGCAAAATTCTATTAAAGCAAGCAAGTGTTTAGATATTTTTAAGAACAACTTGGACATATTATATGGTTGATTTGGTATATTGGCAGGCTAGAAGGGTATTACTGCCCATGCCTAAAATATCTGTATGCATGTATGTATGCATGAATGCTGGTGCTACCCTTTTATCTGATGGACATCTGCCAATCATGCCCATAACATCTCATGCCTAGGGGGAATGCCACTTTTACCCCACTAAAGCTGCTTCTCTGTCATTTTCTGTTATATTTCGCAATTGAACAATATACTAAATCACTTTTACTAGATTCTGCACTATTCTCAAGTTTTTCTGACTATAATTGTTCACATGTACTACCTTCAGTTCATTAAAAGTTTTTTTTTTTTTTGCCCCATTACTTCTGCATTCTTAAACATGGTCCATTTTACATTATTTTCATACATTTTAACCAAAAATCAAATCATGACATAGCAACTTGTGACATTTTGCACAACAAAATATGCTTACTGGGTCCAACTACCAATATATTAAAGACACAATTATTCATTTTTTTTGTTGCAATGTAGATGCATCTCTTGAAATGTTCCCAAAGATACCACAGTGCCTAGTTCCTTGTCTGGTACCAAATCTTTTGTAAAAGCAGCCTTTTTGTTTCTACTTTCCAAATATATGCCAGTTTGGAAAAAGTAAGAGAAATCACCTAGAAAAGGAGAAGAAACTTCTCTGGTTGGGAAGAATCTTGCAGCTGTTCAGAAAAGCAGTTAATATTTCAGCTTTAGTACAGGATATTGCTTTCAGTAATTTAGAGAAAAAAATTAAGAATAGTTACTTTAGGTTCTGATAAGTAAGTCTGTGTGTAACAAAAATGCACATACAGGGGTTTTAAATAAATGGCACATTGGAAGAATATATTAATTCAAATGGTAAAAGGCTGGAAAATAGAAGCTTTAAGTAGCTATTTAGATGAGCTGAAAAAACGCAGAAAGTCTGGAATGAAGGAATGACTGGATGAATATGATGCTTCTTAAAAGGAGCTGTTTCAAAAACAGAAGATTTAGAAGACAGAGCTTACAGAAAAAATGCTATACCACAGAAACTGGAAGGAATAGAGTATATTAAATTTGAAGTTCTTTGCAGCATAATCAAACCTATACTTCAGTCATTAAACTTTTTTCCTTTGTTTTTGGAAGAAACTTCAGCTGCATCAGAATCTCCAGTTATATTCTTCACAAAGGGGTGGGAGAGGTTCGCATAATGGAGGGGTCGGAGGTTGGCATAATTGTTAAGGTGTTTGCCTTACAGACACAAGGTGCAGGGTTTGATTTTGACTTGGGATACTTGGCTAGGCTTAAAAAATGGCCAACAAGTGCAGTTAGCCTAGTATTAATCTATGAACCTATGAACCTAAAGAGTGATTTCAGTTCACCATATAAGATATTACATACTTCACTGTGCCTCATCCTTGAAGAAATCTCATATTCATGCATCAGGGTTGCTAGATCACTTTTAAAGCAATCCCATCATTGACCCATATCTTGTGAGGGAGAGGTCTTGAAAACTCATCTAGGAATTATGAGATGCATTTATATGAGATTCAGACATCTCTCATTTACATATGGATAATTTACTTTCCAGTGAATAAGACACGTATGTAAGACTATGTGATCTGGGAGTGTGTTAGGAAGCAACTCTAAATTTACTGGTATATAAATAACCATTATCTTTAATTTCCAAGAATTTATTAACTCGGGAGTAAGATCTAAAACAGCAGGAATAACAAGTACAATATTGACTTGTCTGTAGTGTCTGACAAGAAGCATCTATCCTCTCCAGATGACTTTTGTAAGCCCAAGTAAACTGCTATGGAAAATGGGCCTGACTCTTCTTCTGTAGCATCATATTCCAGTCACCACTCCAAAACTGTTACACTCTCTTGAAATGAGATCTACTCCCTGAGTATCCAGGCTCTTTCCCTGTAAGTTGTCCCAAGGGAACTATAATAGTTGACACAGATGCATAGTCTCCCTGTAATAAGTCTTTAATAACAACATAGCAGCCCCATTGAGCCGTCAGTCCATCAGATGAAATAGGACATTTCTTTCCATTAGAACCACTACCCCTCTCCCACTTCCACTGCCCTGTGGATAGGATGTATATCCAATCACTTTAAAGCCCAGTTTCTAAAGTTGTACATGTTTCTGTAAAGAAAGATGGGTTTCTTGAAGAAAAACAACATCCAGTTTAACTTTCTTCAGGTATACTCATACCTGAGCTTTTAAATTGGATTTACTAATCCAGTCATATTCCATAAAATGATAGTAAAACTCAAGCCTTATTTAAATGGAAACTACCTTTGGGAATATCACAAAAGTAGTAAAACATAGTTTTAAGTCCTTCAGCAAATACTTTTGATAACCTGTAGTGAAGTAGAACAAATGAAACATTACTAAAATAAATAAACAATCAAACAAATCATGTGCCTTATATTAATGAAGACTAATAACTATTTGCAGGATTTATGATATGTGTATCATTCCAATGAGGAGAAAGAAAATATCCTCTAGGAGGTATCTTATCACCAGGATAAGCTGCACAATCACAAGGGTTACAATAACTGTGTAAACTTACTGCACCCCCCAAGAAAACTCCTAGGTCTGTCTTACCTCTCCCTTCCATAAAACAACATATGCAATCACCTACCCTGCTAACAGATAACATTTACATAGTAAATTAATGTCCAGCATGCAATTCAAATCACTCATTTTGTTATTAATAAATACATTTCAATTTAGACTTATTAGCCTATTACATTATACAGGAAGCTAATACAAGCAATAATTCTCCAGCTAATAGTATAGTATCGTAAAACATTCTCCCTGCAGCCAGGATACATCACTATAGGGTGTTTCTGAGGATAAAGAGTATTGGTAAATTAAGAATAGGTATTTTAGGTTCTGATAAACGAGTCTGTGTGCAATAAGCCAAAGAAATCAATTAATAAAGTCTCCACAATGTAGTTTAATAAAATAAAAAAAAATCACTGAGAAAGTCACTGCAGCTTTAATTAACCAATGAAAAGTAATGAGTAATGACCATTTGAAGTGGGATCTGTCCCATGGTTAATATAACTTGTAGTAAGAAAAAAGAAAGTAAAACCCCATTCATTTGATAAGACAGTACACCAGCTTTTGTCAAAGTCCCCAACTAAATTGTGTCAGCCAGGAATAAACATCTCTGAGTATTATAGTTCCCAAACATTATCTTCAATAAAGGAAAACAATGAGATTATGTTTGGTACACTGAGATACAAGGAAATATTTTGATAATTATCAAAGCAACTTTCTCTAAACTGTTGTCACTAGTTTCTTACTTAAGAGACTTTAGGAAAAATTAGTTTACTTAAGAGACTTTAGGAGAAATTGTTCAGTAATTCAATTTGGAGCTTGCTGCTTAAAATTAGAAGCTTGCACCTGTTTTCTGAATTCTGCTACTGCTCCATGGTGCTCTTGCATCTTCCATATCAAGAAAGGAGATGGCTCTATAGCTAAATGACCCAGTGAATGGAAGGAGTTGGAATGATCATGTGCTTCCCCATTTCTCTGGTTCTCAGGAGTGTTAACTACTCCATAATTTTTTAGAATTATGTCAGATACTTTTTGTGGTGAATGAAATGTACACCAGGTTCATTTTAACTTTACACAGAAAACTGAGGAATATACATTAGTCTAAACATTAAGTGATTAATTTTACACAGTTTAAATACTTGTGAGAATGTAGCTCTCTTCTTCTGGGTTTCCACATAAGTGATTGGAATAAAGCCTTTTCCTGCCCACTGCAACAATATTGGCTGAGGTCCAGAGTATGAATAAAATTATATCCTTTAAAACAATAGGTGGACTGCCTTACAAGCATGGGGTGGGGCATTTTATTCCTTACGATATGCAGGAGTAATGTATGGTGAGTTCTTTCTACAGTTATTTATTCCACTGACAGACCAGTCCACTCTGCAAGCTTTTCCTGCATACAATTAAAAAACACATCAAACCGACTCCATTGAGGGAGCCCAACAATTCGAATATTTGTACAGAAAGCCTGATCATCCAATTCCACTACTCTTGCTTCCAGACCATCCAGATTTATTTACTGGTAGCAGAGAGCCTCTAATCTGAGAGTGCTGCATTACTGAGTTCTTTTAGGTGGTCTGAGTGGAGATCTAGTGCTCCCTCCATACCTGAAAATCTTCTTTTTGACTTTTCCATGTAAACTGTTAAGGTAGAATTTACCATTTGTAATTTTATAAGAATCAATTTCATTCAGACTGTGGAGGACATTTATGATTTTTTCTTGACTTCAGAAAGCACATAATATTTCACGTGCCATTTCAGTGAAGTGTGAATTGTTGGCAGGGACTGCTGATCATGTAGTTGCACAAATTTCAAATGGAAATTTTCTTTTTGTAACTTTGAAATGATTTTTAATTATGCAGGAGAAATTCAAGCAATTAAAGGTCTAATAATAATTCTGTAAAAAAGTAAAGCTCATAAAGTGGCATGATAAAATCCAACTTCAAGTTTTCTTGAGAGATGAAGAGGAGAGATAAAAGACAGTAGTAGCTGATCTTCATATTAACTGTCTGTGTATTTTTATACCACAAGTAGACTTTAGAGGATTTTTCCTCAGGTAGATATAATGAAGGTGTGATGGGTAAGAAAGAGTTAATTGGGAACATTTTTTTTTTTTGGGGGGATGTAACAAGTTAGCAGACTTTAAAAAAATTCCTACATTGTATACTCTGATAGAAATGCTGGGGGATCAAATGGTTTAACTAAGGAAATTATTCTTTTGAGCTGGGGTATACAATTTGAATTGCTAGACAAAATAAGGCCATACTAAATGTAATGCTATTGGTTACAAAAAAAAAAAAACAACTGCTGGAAAAAATAAAAATCTAAAATAGTTTAATTGAAGTACTGAATTTTGAAAAGATGATAAAGGAACTGGAGTAACATGTTTAAAAAAAGAGAACGAGGATGCAGAGGCAATCCTGAAGAATAATGGTGAGAGGGAAAAGAAAACATGTACAGAAAGTAAAAGAAGGCAAAAAGGGAGCACTAAAAAAAGAAAAGGCAGAAGAAAATAAAAAAACAAAGTATGTGGTTATGATTCAAGGTAAAGAAGATAAAGAAATGGGTAGGTATGAAGTGTGGAGCAATTTAATAGCTTCTTTGGGTGTAAAAGCACATGAAGTAAGTGCACTGATTCTTATTAACAAAGAGACATTTTTATCAATGGAAAATTTTCTTGGAAAGTATGAAAAAAAGAAAAAACTATAACCCAATGGAATCTTTATGAGATTAATGCATTTAACAGGGAAACACATGTACAATTGGAACAGAGGTGGAAACAGAAACTTTGAAAGGGCATTTGAAAATGTTATATAAAGAAGTACTGGACATTGCAAAAGTTTATGATAAAAGGGGTTTATGTACCGGTGCATGGGATTGTAATATTATGTTACAAACACGAAGAGAAAAATTATACATATACCAAGCATGATAAATGTGGAGGGGGATAGGGGTGTCGTAAAATACTGAGGACAACCCAAAACATGTTTTTTTTGTGGAAAAGAATGACATTTGATAAGTAATTGTGTTAAAAGAAAATGTTATATTTGTGGGAAAATGGGACATGATGCAAAAATGTGAATGTAAATGTTACACATGTAACAAAATTGGACATTTATGGATGGATTGTAAAATGAAAATAAGAGTAAGGGAAAGAAGAAAGAAACAGAAGAAAATGAATAAATAGGAGACATTTTTAAAGCTGTAGAAATAGAAGAAAAAATAATAAAGAGGACATAAGAAAAAGGCCCTGAAATAAGTGATGAAGAAGACATAAATTGGGAGATAGTAAAAGAAAAAAAAGAACTCTATTGGTAAAAGGATAAAAGACAGAAAAACAATTTAAATGGACAAGTACAAAAGAAAACAGAAAGAAAATTGATTGAAAAGAATATATACAGCTAATAGTTGGGGAGTTGGTATAATGGTTAAAGTGTTTGACTCACAGATACAAAAGAGTGTATAAACAAAGAAATAAAATGTTACCAAGAAAAAATATTTTTGTGGAAAACAAAACTAATGATATAGAAAAAGAAAGAAAATGTATGGTACAAGACTGTAACAATAAAACCATGGGAAACTCTAACAGATGAAAAAATGAAAGCTATAAAAATAAGAAGCAAATGGTCTAATAAGTAGAATGTCAAGGATTTTTTTGTGTGGAAACTGGTAACAAATAAATTACCAGCACAGGGAAATATGTCATATAAAAAGAAAAGTGATACAATATTTTACATTGCCAAGAAGAAGAAACATCTGAACATGTGTTTCTGAAATACAGAAGAGTAAAAAAAGTTATGCAGAAAACTATGTAAAGAATATTTTTTCAAAGATATAAAAGAAGTCGATAAAATAAACATGGATATGATTGAATATGGACATTATCAATATTAAAGTAAAGAATATTTTAAAAGAATAGATAAAAAGTTATTTTATGACATATGGGCTACATGGAATTTAAAAATAAATGAAATTATGTTTAATGGTAAATGGATTTTAGCAACAATATTAAGTAAAATCAGATGGTGGTTATGGAAAAAGTAGTAGGGGTCTAATAGGGATGAAAATTTAGCCTGGCTATAAGGAACATTATGAATATGTGCACATATAATTGTATATCTAGACATTTGTTCACTTGTAAATATTTATAAATGTGTAAATATGTTGTAAATAAGAGTTTTTGTGTATAAATAGGACTCCTCTTTATAAATACGATATAAATATGGACATGATTGAATATACTGTAGATATACTGAAAACATAAAGAATTAAAACAGATTTAGATAAGGAAGCATTCCATGTGGTTTGGGTATTACTGAACGAATAGAATTAATAAAATCATATTTAATGAGACTGGGCATTGTCACTAATATTGAAGAAAATTAGATTTTGGTTATGGAAAAAAGGAGTGGGGGGAGTTGATATAAAATTATGGAAATGGCAAGTTGTGATGTATATAATATGAAAATGATTTAAAAAGATTGTATAAGTTTGTAAATATGTACACAAGTATGTAAATATGTATATAAATAAAGGACCCCTACTCTTTTTGGTGGGTGATATTGATCTTTTACATCCATCTGAGTTACCACCAACTCAAGCTGATGGGAACTTCATTCAAAGTCTCATCTATGCTGCATCCTCTAATGAGATTCTAGATTAGGGGGGGTTAAATATAAACCACGCCTGGGAAAGGGCTGTACAGGTATAGAGAAAGACACATCTAAAGAGTTATGCAATAATGGTACATTTGAAAGAGCTTGCGTAGTGGCAAACAGTGATTGTCCTAGAGATATCAAAAACATTATTAGAGGTTATTGGAAGTTTTTAAAGGGAAATGAAGAGGTTAACAGAATTATAGGAAATGAACCCCTTTGATCAATTTTAAGAAATAACTAGAAAGTCCTAATAGCTGAATATGTAAAGAAGGGAATAGGAAAGTACCATCAAATGTGGATTGTGTAGATAGTGTCCCTATATATTGGAAGAGAAATCTAAACTAATGTCTTTCGGCTTTTCCCGGTTAGGGGTCGCCACAGCGAAACTCCGGTCTGCCAATGATTGGCAGTGGACTTTTTTACTGTGCCAAGTTGCCAGCCCGAAGTCCAACCTTCAAAGAAGACACACCCATTCACGCACGCACCTGCCTGCATGTCTTCAAATTTCACTTGACCAGGGGGAGATCATGCACACTCCACAAAGAAGGCACTCCAGCCTAGAATTGAATGGGAGAACCTCTTGCTGTGAGGTGACAATGCTAACTGCTGCACCACTGCATTATTCTAAAAAATAAATTGAATTCCAAGGTATTATTCAAGAGTGGGAACTGTGTATCGACTGGATTAGTTTACCTGGCTAAGTGTTCAGCATGTGAAAGTTTTTATTTTGGAAAGACTGAAAGGATGATAAGAAAAAGGATTTATGAGCACAGTGTTGATATTGTGAGGAAGAATCCCAATAATGCCCTTGCAAAGCACATAGCAATGTGTAAGGAATAAAATAGATCCCTGTTTGGGATAACTGAAATTGTAGGCAAAAACCCCAGGGATGGTGAATGGGAAAATCTTTTAGAATGCAAAGAATTGTTATGGCAGCTCAAACTGAATATTGCGGTACCACCCAGGCTACAAGATAGTATTTATGTTCAGCCGGTTCTGAAGTTAAGAGCTGCTAAGTTATAGAGCTACTACATTTTGTATGTCTTAAGATTTTATTTTTTACTAGGCTGGATTTTTCAATTAGATGTTACACCAGATTACGTTAATACAGAGTATGAGTGATTTAAATCAGTTGCACATTTAGCAGATATCATTTTCTAATTTCTATACATTGTACTTTTAATACTTTGGATTCCAAGTGAAGGCACAATTTTATTGCAAAGTATGCAGTATTTATTTTTTTATTACTATTTTTATTAGCATTCAGATTGATTTTCTATGAATTTTGTGAGTGTAACTTTTTGTATGTGCTACACCTTTAAAATGTTGAGTCAGATAGACTATTTAAGGAAGTGATGTGCCTGATTGTTATTCTGCTGACGTCTCCTGGTCAGGGCCGAAGACAGTAAATGTTTTCAAAATAAAGGACCTTACTTTCAATTCAGACTGACTGTTTCCCATTTTTCCAGCACTGATGAAGTCCCCTGGTAAAGGATGAAAGCATTCAATGTTTTCACAATAAAGAACCTTATTTTCAGTTCACACTGATCTTTTCCCATTTTTTCAGCACTCCATTTAAGGTTATGGGTTTTACTGAGTGCTTAGCTTGCAGTTTTATGTTCCCCTAAATTGCCTGTAAGAGTGTGTAGTATGAGAATGTGTGGGTGCATGTGTGTGTTCCCTGCAATGGGTTAACACCGCATTCAAGATGAGCTTCTATAGCTTATGCCCATTCAATGTTCAGATAGACTCCGACTCCCTTTTGATTCTGTGCTGGATTAAACAAGTAACTGGAGAATGAATGAATGAATGACTGAATGAATGAATGAATGAATGAATGAATGAATGAATGAATGAATGCAATATTTTTCCCTTGTTAACTAATCTTATATGATTACCATTTGTTATACCCTGATAAAATTGCTAATAAGTTTGAGTTACAGTCACAAATCTTGGCAAATATAAAGCTCATCTTTATTTCTGTAAAGTGTTTAAAAATTATTTAACACCGAAAGACAATGTGCTACTGCTGCAGGTACAGGCAGCAGGAGTGTAGCTAAGACAGAGTAAGAAGGGCAATCGCCCTAGGCACAAAGTGTTGGGAGGGTGCAATTGACCATTCATCCTTGCATTTTTTTTTTTTTTTTTTTTTGCTCTTCAATTGAAGAGCTAATGGGAGTGGGCATGGATGCAAATGTAATAATCCAATGGCTACGTATGTGCATCTGGTTATTATTGTGCATTGCTTTTTTGTCTTCAGTGGAAGCACTAGCAGAGGTGTATGCATCCAACTGTAATAATATGATTGCGACAATGTAGTGATTAGATTATTACAGGAAAATCCTTTTCTTTATTTTTTCTCTTCAATGGAAGAGCTAGCTGGGGGGGAGGGGCATGGATGTAACTGTACAAATCCGATGGCTACAATGTAGCCATCAAGTTATTACAGTGAACTGTTTTTTTTTTGCTCTTCAATGGGAGAGCTAGCTAGGGGTCATGGATGTAACTGCAATAATTGTAGCCATTGGGTTATTACAGTGAACCATTATTTTTTACTCCTCAATGGAAGAGCTAGCTGGGATGGTGGTGGTGGATGTAACTGTAATAATCTGATCACTAGGGTTACAACAGAGAACTACTTTTGCTTTTTTGCTCTTCAGTTGAAGAGCTACCTGGGGTCGAGTGCTGGCTTGTGGTATTAGCACAGGGAGCTGCAGTACAGACACTGGTACTACCAGCTAATTTGAAAAGTGCAGATGTCATAGTGTAGTCCCTTGCATGATAATGATGATGGCAATGGTGATGAAGATCCAAAACAGCATTTCATAACCTTCTGTGTGTTTTAAAACTCCATATACTGCTCCATTGTCAATCATAGCTTACCTTGTTTTTCTCTCTCTGTGTATATGCTGACCTTCTCTATCAAACGTCTGACATTTGGCATTGCTTTTTCTTCATTCAGACATGACATTAAAAGTTGGAGTCAAGCAAAGATACTTGAAAAGTGCTGTCATCATCTAGATTAACTACATGCCTCTTCTGATCATCAACAAAATATATACCATGATGATTCTAACAGTAATGAACCTGGTTTGCTAATTCTGTGTTCAAGGAAGGTAAAGGCTGGATCATTTTTACTCAGTATTCATCACTTTAAAGAATGAGACTGTATAATGTGCTGATAAAACCTGTGTCTATTAAAGTGGTAATGCAAAATCAGATGAGCAGGGCATACATGACAGGGACAGTGTTTGACTCTCACTGCTGTCAGCATGCTAAACACCTGGGCTCACAACTTCATGCTGCTGTTCACAAACAGTCCATAAAAGCTAAAATATGTGAGTGTATGAGGAGTAATTATGAAATGTAAATGCTACTTAGGTAAACAAAGCCTTCAGATATTATCCTCTTATTTGTTATGACACACTTAAGTATCCAGGTCTGATGGAACTCTTGCACATCAACAAGACAAACAGCACCAGAAACACAAATTCATGGACTCAAGTTTTGTCTGTGACATAAACAGAACCTGCTGAAGGGAACAATATGTGTCTCGAGGGATCCCCATGCTACGGAATAAGCTCCCCATCTACATGAAGCAGAGTTCATCCCTGACCATCCTCAAAAGAAACATTAATTGTTGGATGGGAAATTGCAAATTCACCCCCAAGTCTGGCCCCCGTGTCTCTAGTGGACTGTGACAGTAAGTAAATTAATCCCCAACTAACCTACTCATTATGTAACACTAAGCTACCTCCTTATTAACATATCTCACCATCAAACACCATGAATAGTCCAGCTCCAACCTTTCATATACAACCTGTACCTACATCCCTCATTTGCAACCTCCTTCAAAAACTCAAACCATGCACCCCTTCTGCTGACTGTCTTCCAGCTGAATACCTACAAATCACAGCTAAAGCCATTGCCTATCCCATCTCCATCCTTATAAATAGAAGAATTTTAGAAAGCACAAACCCTTCCATATGGAAAGTCTCCCATATCATCCATCTACATAAAGATGGGACATCTACTGAGCTTTCCAACTTTCAACCAATCACCTTACTCTCTCCAATAGCTAAAAATAATGGAAAAATGCATCCACAGACAACTACTTGACAACCTTCTCCATAATAAATTGACTTGCCAACTGCTAGCATGGCTTTAGACCTTTCCATAGCACAACAACTGCCCTGCTATCCTTTTCTGACTGTATAAACAAAAATCGTAACAATAACTCTTTCCTCTGCACTATTTATTGACCTTTCAAAAGCCTTTGATATGGTTAACCATCACATGCTTATTGATGTACTAAAAGCCCAATCACTGGACCCACAAATAGTACGCTGGTTTAAATCTTATTTAGAAAACAGACAGCAAGCAGTGCTATAGAATAAAAATCTTTCTACGCCCCTCCCTGTGAACATAGGAGTACCACAAGGCTCTATTTTAGGACCGCTTCTCTTTTCACTGTTTATTAATGATCTACATGCAAAAATTCCTCAAGTCACCTGCATACAATATGCAGATGACTCTACTTTAATATGTTCAGCCAAGTCCATAACCTCACTCCAGACCCCCACCCAGACAGTATTTAACACTGTTGAAAATTGGTTCATGCAACACTGCCTCCTGAACCCCAAAAAAACAAAATTATTGCTGTTTGCTCCTACTCAAAAGTCATCATAACTTCACTTCGCAGTAACCTCTAACAATGGAACTAATATATCCCCTGACACTACAACTCATCTCCTGGGAATAACAACTGACAACAACCTTAGCTATGATGACCATATTAATACTACTATAAAGTCTGTCAACAAAAAACTAGGCACCCTTTATAGAATCAAACCCTTCCTTACTCCTATAGCCAGAACAACTATTGCCCAGACCCACCTGATCTCTACCCTGTTCTATGCTTCTGCAATATATACCAATCTTTCTAAAAACAACCTTACCAAACTTTCAACCAGTTACAATAACATAGCCCGATTTGCCACTGGCACCCCTTTTAGAACTCACCACTGTCACAGCCTAAAACAACTGGGATGGTTAGAACTGCAGAACCAACTAATTTGTCAACAACTTCTTATCACCCAAAAGATCCTTTACCACCCTAATAATACCCCTATCCTCACTAATCTGATTACCCCCTATAAAAATCTTGCAACACTACGCTCAGCTAATAAGCTTCTAGTTTCCACTATTAAATCCAACAACAAAGCTGGGGACTCACTTTTCACCAACACAGTGGGAAAAACCTGGAACCAGCTTCCTAGTGAACTTTCTACCCTTGCTTCCACACTGCTTTTTACAAAACATCTTAAAGAATATCTTAAAAATCACTGGCTTTGTCCCTGCTCTAACCCTGACTGATATCTCATTTCCCCTTCTTGCTCTCCCAATGCCTCTCTACTCCACTGTTCTATGTTGCCTACCTGTAATAAAGATTTCTTAAAAAAAAAAAAAAAAGAAAAATAAATAAATTTTTGGAATTTCCATCTCTCAAATGTTGTTTGTTTGTTCTCTGTATTTGATCTTGCCTTAAACACACTAAAGAACTCTGTGCAAGTTTATCGTACCTATAATTTAAACAATGTACTATAACTCATTTTACTATTGATATATACTGTATGCTTTGTCATGCCAATGCTTGAACTCCCCGGGCCTCTACTGAAAATGGACATATATCCAGTTAGACTAGCCCAGACAACAAATGTAAAATAAAAAAATAAATAAATATAGGCATCCAAGGAACTCTGGTACAAAACTGGGTTGGGTTGCACAGCTAGACTTGTAATGACCCTGGTAGTCATTAGCCGAGTATGAACCTAAGAAGATATGATAGTGACAGCATGCAGATGTAACTTGCTTGTGTTTCTTACTTCATGAAATATGAATGTGAGTTATTCCTGCTCACTGTAGGTATACATCTTCAGAAAACAAAAGTAGTTAAACTGCTGTTTAGGCATCACACTGACAAATACATTCTATTTGGAGTCAGTGATACAGCTTGGTAATGAGTTCAGTCTTTAATTATTAACATGACTGACTTTAAAAGTTGACACATTAATATCACATGTTGCTGTTTTTCTTTCGGCTTTTCCTGGTTAGGGCTCGCCACAGCGGAACTCTGGTCCACTAATGATTGGCAGTAAAATTTTTACCCGTGCCAGCTTGGCACCTAACCTTCAACAAAGGCATGCCCATTCTACGCATGTCTTTCGAACGCCACTCGACCGTGGGGAGGACATGCAGACTCCACACAGAAGGCACTCCAGCTGAGAATCATAGGTTCATAGGTTCATACTAGGCTATCTGCCCTAGGGCATTTATAAGCCTAGCCCAGAGTTTTTTGGCTTACGCCACCCCTTTAGATTGAAGGATATTATGCCCATTATTTTGCTGTGCCTCTGTCAAGCAGTGACACTGATGTAATCCCTGGGGTATACCTGCGGTCACCCATCCATTGGTCAAAATTTCTCTTGAACAAGACCAGCGAGGTGCTTCGCCTCACATGTACCGGGATTTTTGTTCCACAGCATAGGGAGCCTCTGGGTGATGAATCTGTCCCTCCAGCATGTCCTATTTATGGCCGTGTCAAGGTTTAAGTCTCGTGCTCTTGTGGATCTGATGGACTTAGATTTTTTGAGGTGAAGCATGTTCATTAATTCCGGGTTGGACATGGCCTTGTAAGTCAGGCACAGGTCACCTCTGAGCAGGTGATAAGCGACTGAGTAGAGCTGGAGCTTCTTCAGTCGGGCAGCATAGGACATATTTTTGAGACCCTTTATCCTTTTGGTGAGGAACTTTTGGGGCCTTTCCAATTGCTGCAGGTGTCGGGTCAGATACATTCCAAATGGGGCATTATACTCAATCATCGGTCTGATGAGTGATGAGTACAGGGGGATGATGACTTCCCTTGACCTAGATGTGAAACCCTTCATGATCAGGTGGGCAATGTAGAAGGTCTTTCTAACTACTTTGGCTACGTGGGTGTCAAATGAAAGGTTACTATCAACCTGAGTCCCCAGGTCCCTGATAACTTCTTCTGTGCTTAGTGGATTGCCACCTATATGGTAGCTAGGGGTAACCTTGTTTTTCCCAAAGGGTATGACTATGCATTTTTTAGCGTTTAACTTTAGGCCATGGCTTTGGCACCAGTTATCCGTTTCTATGAGACCCTTCTGAAGGATATCTGTGTCTGATGTGTTTTCAACTATGGCGCCTAGTTTGCAATCATCTGCAAACTTTGTCAGCCATAATCATCCTGTGTTTGCCTGAACTTCTGAAAAGTAGATGCCGAACAAGAGTGGACCCAGGACGGAGCCCTGTGGGACACCACTTGTGACAGGTTTGGAATCTGACATGGCGCCAGCAACTTTAACCCTGTGGGTTCTGTCACTTAGCCAGTTTGCAACCCATCTTGTGACCTATGGGTTTACATTTAAGCTGGTGAGTTTTTCTATGATGCCCGAGTGGGGTATCATGTCAAAGGCCTTTGCCAGGTCAAGGTAGGCTGTGTGGACTGCCTTGCCCTCATCAATGGCCTTGGTGACTGTTTCGAAAAAGTCAACCAAGTTTAAAAGGCATGATCTACCCTTGACAAAGCCAAATTGGGTTTGATCCAATGTCTGCATGTCCCCTATGTCTTTACTTATGAGTTCCATAATGATCCTCTCCATAGCTTTGCAGACCAGACTTGTCAAGCTGATGGGACGGTAGTTTCCAGGGTCGGTGGAGGCACCACCTTTGTGCAATGGGACCACAGTAGCCGTACGCCATTCGTTGTGTACGTATCCTGAGGTGAGGCTAAGATTAAACAGTTGCCGTAACTGCGGGTTTAATTCCTCAATGAGCTCGTGGAGCACACAACCGGGGACACCATCTGGTCCCATGGATGCTGTGTTTTTTGCCTTGGAGAGAGCTGTTTTTACCTGAGCTTTAGAGATGTTTGGGATGCTACAATCCTCTGGTATAGATATTTCTCCTTTTGGGGGGGGGGGATTTGCACTGAACCTGTCAGCCAGTATGTTGGCAATGTCTGTAGATTCAGTGAACTTTACATCATTTTGAACCAGTTCTGAACATATCTGGGAGTTTCCTCCCAGGTTTCTAACATAACTAAAAAAAGCCTTGTGATTGTCTTTAGAGTCCGTGGCAATTTTTCTTTCAAAATTTGCCTTGGAGGATTTTATGAGAGATCTTAGTTTTTTACTTACTATGATCACGGGTGTCTTCCCTTTTAAGGATTTTGCTCTATCATGTAGTAGCTTCCTCCTTTTATTGTAGAGCTTGTTTATGGCTGGGGTCCACCAGACTGGACGCCTGCCTTTGGTACAAAGAGTCTTTGTTTTGTTTGGGATTGCCTGATCCATGCAGTGCTGGAGGTGCTGGTAGAAGGCGTTTGTAAGTGATTCAGCGGTTTTAGTGGTGGTTTCTGCTGGCTCTGGGGCCTTGAAGGAGACCACACCAGTCCTAAGAAGTGTGAAGTCGGCTTTAGAGAAGTTCTTCACTGTGGTCTTTTTTGACTGGGGTGGGGGTGGGATGAGGACTTCTAGTGAGATTAGTTTATGATCTGATCTCACCAATGAAGGGTATACCTCCGGTGTTGAACACTGTGACCCTATGTTCGTGATGATGAGATCCAGTATGTTGTCACCTCTTGTGGGCATGGTGACTAGTTGTTCCATGGCATTGGAGTTTATGAACTCTAGGAACCTTTGGGCTAGGGTGTTGGGGCTTGAGTAGTGATCCCAGTCTATGTTTGGATAGTTGAAATCACCTAGTATGATGGTGTTTGGGGTTACATTTATCCCCTCCAGAGTTTTCAGGAAAGCCATGTGAGGTTCCTGAGTTTGAGAGGGTGGCCTGTAACATGCTACAAATTGTAGAGCAGTCTTGCCTATGGTTAGTTGCACCTGAATGGTCTCCGATGCATCGTGTGTTGTCACCAACCTGGAAGTGAGGGTGTCTTTGATGAATATGGACACCCCTCCTCCTTTCTTGGTGTTTTCCGGATTTTGGGGCCGGAACGCATGATATGAGGTAAAACCTGCTAGTGCCGGGGTGCTCTCAGGAGCCTTGAACCAGGTTTCAGTCACAGCACAGACATCGATGTTCTCCATACTGAGAAGGGCTTCGAGTGCGTGCATCTTGAGGTTGAGACTTCTGGCATTGAGCAGCATTACCCTTAGTTTTTTTCCTTTGTTATGTTCTAAGGTGGTAGGTTTAGAATTTGAGCCTGGCCTAAAAAAGGCACTATGGGGGTGGCAAGAGCCTTTGCCAATATCCGGAAGCCTAGGGGTGACAGGTGCAAGCCGTCCCTTGCGAAGCAACGTGGCCTGTCCAGCATGTCATCCCAGGCAGACAGACATTGGATCCCCTTTGAATGACGACACCAGTGATTAAGCCAATTATTAAAGCTGATCATCTTGTCTCTGTACTGTGGCATCATTCTTGGTGAAGGTAGGATACTGCTCAAGGTCAGAGTCATACCTGCTTGGGCTACATAATCAGAGAGCTCCTCTATGTCCCTTTTCATGTAGTCCAGGGAGGTACATCTCAGGTCGTTCACACCAGCATGGGCAATGACTGAGTCATACTTGTACTTGCTGTCGAGTGACCTGAGTGCTTGCGTTATGTGGCGGATTCTAGCGCCCGACATGCAGCTCACTGTGACCTTCTCCTTACTCAATCTGGTGAGTGGAACGTCAGTGTGTCTGACTATGGAGTCACCTATGACAAGAGTGTCTGGCATTGTGTTTGGCCTTAAGGGCTGTGACTGTTTGGCACACTGACTTTGTGGTCTATGTGTTGCATGTGTCTTGGTCTGTGGTGGTAGTTGTTTGAGTGTCTGCTTTGGTGGCCTCTGCTGTTTTGGTAGATTTTTAGTCAGAGCCTCCGAGTATGTCTTTATGTGTTTGTGTGTGTGATATGAGGTTGTGCTAGTGCTATGTGAGACTGGGTTTGTGGTGTGTGTGGTTTCCTTCTCCTCCTGTCTGGTCTTGCCAGTGCTATGATGAGAGAGCTCAGCCTCCAGTTTGGCTATATATTTGCATCTCTCGCATGTGTTTGTGTTTTGTGGGAGAAGGAGAGGGTTGTCTGTGTACATGAGGCAATTGTAACATTGCCTCAATATTCCCAGATTCATCAGCTGGGCAGGAGACGACACGAGCAACTGACCCTGCGACATGCTAGAATGAAAAGGGATGGGTTTAAACAGACTTTGAGGGATGTGGATGCTCAAGGAAGGGTAATAGGCTGGTAGGTGCTGTGTATACTAAAAAGTGCTATATCAGAGAAAAAAAGTACTTTGGGTGCAAGTGCTAGGCTATCCGGATAGAGAATAGTCACTTATGAGTCAAGTAGATCAATGCTTTTTAGGTATAGAATAGGGTGGTTAGATTATCAGTACAGCTTAGGAAGAGCTATTTTAAGGGGAAATTTGAAGAGTGGACTTTAGGTAGCCCGAATAGTTTAACCCTGATTAACCGCTGCTCTTGTGTGCTACAGTGGCAACTCCACGCTAAATCGCGCTAATGCGCGTTTAGCGCGTTTTATAGCAGGGGGCTGAAAAAAGCTAGGAACTGGCCCAAAACGACCAATGGACTACTAGTTTCTGGCTGAAACCTCACCAAATTGGACAAACAGGTTGCTCAGTGCTTCCCACTCCCACTGGTAAGCAAAGAAACTTCCTTCCAAATAAGGCTATGAATCAGTAACAGGAACTAAAACAAAGCCCAGAGATCAGCAAACTCTGAAACTGGACGGCGGGAAAACAAGAGATTTTTTTTTTTTTTTTTTCAGGAACAAGGAAAAAACAGACAGTAGATGCTATAAATCGGCTAGCGCACTTGAGTGTGTAGCCTACAGATACAATTTGTAACAATTAGAAACTTAAAGTGCAATAAACAGTATAAATGCAGAAATCACTTTCAATGTAGCAGCAAAACAGGCGAAATGCAGTCGCTAGGTATATAACAGTGGGAAAGCCACAAAAATATACTTAAATCAGGTAAAAAGTCGCTCTTTTAGCTCTCTGCTGCTTGGATCACTCTGCAGGCCACCACGAGGATCTGTGCTGAGTTGGTACAAGCTGAAAAACGCGCGTTTAGCATGTTTTATAGCAGGGGGCTGAAAAAAGCTAGGAACTGGCCCAAAACGACCAATGGACTACTAGTTTCTGGCTGAAACCTCACCAAATTGGACAAACAGGTTGCTCAGTGCTTCCCACTCCCACTGGTAAGCAAAGAAACTTCCTTCCTTCCAAATAAGGCTATGAATCAGTAACAGGAACTAAAACAAAGCCCAGGGATCAGCAAACTCTGAAACTGGACTACTCTAGTTCAGTAAGGTGGGAAAACAAGAGATATTTTTTTTTTTTTTTTTTTTCAGGAACAAGGAAAAAACAGACAGTAGATGCTATAAATGCTATAAATCGGCTAGCGCACTTGAGTGTGTAGCCTACAGATACAATTTGTAACAATTAGAAACTTAAAGTGCAATAAACAGTATAAATGCAGAAATCACTTTCAATGTAGCAGCAAAACAGGCGAAATGCAGTCGCTAGGTATATAACAGTGGGAAAGCCACAAAAATATACTTAAATCAGGTAAAAAGTCGCTCTTTTAGCTCTCTGCTGCTTGGATCACTCTGCAGGCCACCACAAGGATCTGTGCTGAGTTGGTACAAGCTGAAAAACGCACATTTAGCGTGTTTTATAGCAGGGGGCTGAAAAAAAGCTAGGAACTGGCCCAAAACGACCAATGGACTACTAGTTTCTGGCTGAAACCTCACCAAATTGGACAAACAGGTTGCTCAGTGCTTCCCACTCCCACTGGTAAGCAAAGAAACTTCCTTCCTTCCAAATAAGGCTATGAATCAGTAACAGGAACTAAAACAAAGCCCAGGGATCAGCAAACTCTGAAACTGGACTACTCTAGTTCAGTAAGGCGGGAAAACAAGAGATATTTTTTTTTTTCAGGAACAAGGAAAAAACAGACAGTAGATGCTATAAATGCTATAAATCGGCTAGCGCACTTGAGTGTGTAGCCTACAGATACAATTTGTAACAATTAGAAACTTAAAGTGCAATAAACAGTATAAATGCAGAAATCACTTTCAATGTAGCAGCAAAACAGGCGAAATGCAGTCGCTAGGTATATAACAGTGGGAAAGCCACAAAAATATACTTAAATCAGGTAAAAAGTCGCTCTTTTAGCTCTCTGCTGCTTGGATCACTCTGCAGGCCACCATGAGGATCTGTGCTGAGTTGGTACAAGCTGAAAAACATGCGTTTAGCGTGTTTTATAGCAGGGGGCTGAAAAAAGCTAGGAACTGGCCCAAAACGACCAATGGACTACTAGTTTCTGGCTGAAACCTCACCAAATTGGACAAACAGGTTGCTCAGTGCTTCCCACTCCCACTGGTAAGCAAAGAAACTTCCTTCCTTCCAAATAAGGCTATGAATCAGTAACAGGAACTAAAACAAAGCCCAGGGATCAGCAAACTCTGAAACTGGACTACTCTAGTTCAGTAAGGCGGGAAAACAAGAGATATTTTTTTTTTTTTTTTTTTCAGGAACAAGGAAAAAACAGACAGTAGATGCTATAAATGCTATAAATCGGCTAGCGCACTTGAGTGTGTAGCCTACAGATACAATTTGTAACAATTAGAAACTTAAAGTGCAATAAACAGTATAAATGCAGAAATCACTTTCAATGTAGCAGCAAAACAGGTGAAATGCAGTCGCTAGGTATATAACAGTGGGAAAGCCACAAAAATATACTTAAATCAGGTAAAAAGTCGCTCTTTTAGCTCTCTGCTGCTTGGATCACTCTGCAGGCCACCACGAGGATCTGTGCTGAGTTGGTACAAGCTGAAAAATGCGCGTTTAGCGTGTTTTATAGCAGGGGGCTGAAAAAAGCTAGGAACTGGCCCAAAACGACCAATGGACTACTAGTTTCTGGCTGAAACCTCACCAAATTGGACAAACAGGTTGCTCAGTGCTTCCCACTCCCACTGGTAAGCAAAGAAACTTCCTTCCTTCCAAATAAGGCTATGAATCAGTAACAGGAACTAAAACAAAGCCCAGGGATCAGCAAACTCTAAAACTGGACTACTCTAGCTCAGCAAGGCGGGAAAACAAGAGATATTTTTTTTTTTTCAGGAACAAGGAAAAAGCAGACAGTAGATGCTATAAATGCTATAAATCAGCTAGCGCACTTGAATGGGAGAACCTCTTAGTGTGAGGCAACAACGCTACCGCTGCACCACAGCGGATGTACATTAATATCACATGCAGATAGGTTCAGTGCTAACTTTACTCCCCTCTCATCCCCTAAAGGGCTCATCTCTATACAGGAAGAATGCAAAGTTCCTGTAATCATGGCTGCACAGGTAAAAAAAAACAGTCTCCAAAGCCAAGAACACAGCATCCATGGGACCTAACAACATCCCAGGCTGCGTTCTACACGAACTACAGAATGAACTGGCACCCCACCTAAGTACCATGTTCAGTCATAGCCTCACCTCAGGCTTTGTGCCCACTGAATGGTGAACAGCGATGGTTATCCCACTCCACAAAGGGGGAGCCACCATGGACCCCAGGAACTACCACCCCATTAGCCTGATGAGCCTGGTCTGCAAGGCTATGGAACGTATCATCATGGAACTTATAAACAATGACAGTGGCAATCTCCAAACTCTGGACCCCACCCAGTTCAGGTTTGTAAAAGGCAGATCGTGTCTCCTAACCTGATAAACTTCTTTGAAGCGGTCACGAAAGCCGTAGATGAGGGTAAGGTAGTTCACACAGCCTATCTAGATCTTGCTAAGGTTTTCAACACCATCCCCCACTCTGGAATTATAGATAAATTATTGATACTGTATAATAATTTATCCTATACTTTATTGTCACTTTTTCTAGTCTAAATACCTATTTTATTATTACTTGTTGTATTTTTTATTGTAATCCTTTAATTTACTATGTAACAACATTGATTTTAATTTCTATTTGCTACTACTGGAGCTTTTCTCCCCGGGCCTCTACTGAAAATGGAAATATATCCAGTTAGACTAGCCCGGTTAACAAATGTAAAATAAATAAATAAATAAATAAAATAAACTCACTAAACTAGGTATAAATCCCTATGTTACAAGATGGGTTGCCAACTGGCTCACTGACAACCCACACTGTGAAAGTAGCAGACTCCAAATCCAACTTCAGACCAGTGACAAGTGGAGTACCACAGGGTTCTGTCCTGGGTCCTCTCCTGTTTGGTATCTACTTCTCTGAAGTACAGGCTAACACAAAAGGTCTTTGGCTAATGAAGTTCACAGATGACTGCAAACTAGGAGCCATAATCAAAACTCCTAATGATGTGGACATCCTACAAAAGGGCCTCATTGAGACAGATGCCTGGTGTCAAAGCCATGGCCTCAAGCTCAATGCCAAACAGTGCACTATCATCCTTTTTGGTAAAAACTCTGTACCCATGAACTACCACATAGGCAGTAGTCTACTTAACACCGAAAGTGTGATAAGAGACCTTGGGACACAGGTGGACAGTAGTCTCTCCTTTGATAATCACATCGCCACAGTAGTCACAAAATCCTTCTACGTGGCATACATTTCTCATCCAGAAAAAAAGAGGTCATTGTTCCCCTCTACTCATCACTCATTAGACCCATTATAGAGTACAACACCCCTTTTGGTATGTACCTCACAAGACATCTACAACAACTGGAAAGGCCGCAGAAATACCTCACAAAGAGGATTACTGGCCTCAAACAGATTCCCTAGGCAGACCGTCTCAAAAAACTCCAGATTTACTCCGTTGCATATTGCCTACTCAGAGGCGATCTCTGCCTAACATACAAAGCTATGTCCACCCCAGAGTTGTTCAACATGCTCCACTTAAAGAAATCCCAATCCCTCTGAGCTACACGCTCTAGGGACCTAAACCTTGTCACCACAACAAACAGAACATGCTGGAGGGATAGATTCCTGTCCCAGTGACTTCTAACCCTCTGGAACAAACTACCTATCTATATCAAACAAAGCTCCTCATTAGCACTCTTCAAGAAAAATCTTGATTGGATGGGAGATAATCACCCTGGGGATCAATTCTGTGGCTCTGCTCGGCAGGGTACCGTTTGGCTAGGCTTACATAGGCCCTAGGGCCAACAGCCTAGTACCTACCTATGACTGTCTTTGTTTTATTGTTTTCTATGTGTGTCCTTAAAGATTAGGTAGTTTAAAGATTACATTTTTTAGTTGTCATTTCAATTTTTCTTGTTGTATTTTATTTATTTATTTATTTATTTATATTTGTTGACCGGGAGTGTCCGACTGGACGTAGGTCCATTTTCAGCAGAGGCCCGGGGAGAAAAGCTCCACAGTTAAAATAAACAGACAGCAGTTACATTGGATTACATAGCGATTAACAATTTACATAGCAATTACTTACAACATATTTACAGATGAAGAACATAGTACATCAGTAGACAACTAGAATCTTTATCTGTGAAGTACATAACAGACATTAACAAATGTTACAAGAAGAAGTTCCTGCTGTATAATAAGTACTGGCTTATGAGCATCTTTGCAGTTAGCATACCACTGATGTGCATTTATAGTGGATAATTATTGATTCAACAGATTCTGATTTTCCTTATGGATGCTTAAGTGCTGACAGTGATGCACTGCCCAGACATAGTTCATATGTGACATAGTGAAAAATCTACAAATCCTGAGTTTTGTAAGACCTCTGCAGCTAATTGTTTTAGTAAGTGATTTATTTATTTAACATTTGTTTACCGGGAAAGTCCGACTTGGAACAAAGCCAATTTTCAGTGGTGGCCTGGGGAGAAATGCTCCAGATGCATGTCTTTGTAACGTGGGAGGAAATTAGTGTACCCAGAGAAAACCAACACAAACAAAAGGAGGACATGCAGACTCCGCACAGAAGGCATGCCAGCCGGGAATCGAACCAGAGAACCTCTTGCTGTGAGGCAACAACACTACAGCTGCACCGAACTGTTTTAAGATACCTGGTTTTGAAACTGAATTGCAATTATGTGTAACAAAGTTAAATGGCTAACTGGCAGTAGACAATTACTGCATGTAGACAGAGGCTTTGCAGAAGTAGTTTAACTGCAAGTTACACTAACATAGCAGAGTGCCTCATATGAGATAAGAGGTGTGTGTATTGTCCTTCATGCATTAGCCTAAGTAAATGAACAAAGCCTTTCCCTGCCATACTGTAAATAACCTGTGTTTAAACCAAATTGCCTGCAAATCATCCCCCTCCACCTATACATTCGATCACATTCTAAATGCACTAAATTTCTTGACAAAGGTAAACTTTATTTCTGAAGTTAAGTTTCTTATTTACATACCAATCATAACACAATTCAGCCTTTTAATCAAACAACTTCTCATCCTACAGGGTTGTGGACATTTTGCAGGAATGCATACTGTTTCATTTTTAATACTGTCCCTCCCTGAATTACCATTAGAAGGTGTGTCCTTTAAAACTGACATCTGTTCTAGGTACTACAAATAGGCACAACATCCCACCTTAACCTCCCCTGGGATCAACCTGACCCATGTCTAGGGCAAATGAGGAAATCAAGGACAATGGTGCAGCATGATACTGCTGGTGGAGAGTGTGCCCTAACTACTTTCACCTGTGGCTGCAAACTCCACAACCTCTGTTTTGAAGTAGTGCATGCATGAGTCCAAGCATGTGCAATCTCACAACTAAATATCTCTCAGCTTATACAGCACAGTGCTTGCCTGGCTCTTCACATGGCTTACTGCAGTGAGCCTAGGATGTTTTCCTCTACCTGAGGATGGGTAAGCCAACTTTGGCCAATAACTCCCATCTTTACCCTCCAGCTCTTCTTCTGCCCATGATGGTAATCAAACATGGATTGTTTGGGGTGCAGTATAAGGGCTACTTTTATCCCATGAGGCAGCTTTACATGGTTAATTATTTTCTGCTCGTCATGATAATGTTGCTCTAAGTGCCACATCTTGGTGACATGAACATGTGGTATTATGTTTGCAATGAACAGCAAGCTGTCTGCTTATAAATTTGCAACAGAAAACAAATTATGTTTGTGACTGCTAAGGCTAAAGTCGGCCATCAGTATCTATGCCTCCAGCTTTTATACCATTATGTTGAAAACACGACTGTAATTTATCAGCAGTTCTAAACTTTTATCCGATCACCACTGCAAAATGTGAATATGTTCCTCAGCACTCCCATCTTTAAGGACTGGTGACACATGTAAACAAAGTGTTGAACTGCTTGGAAATTCTGATGGAAGGAAAGGAAAACGTAATCTTAAGCCAGTGTATTCCAGATAAACAAGGTCAGTGTTCTATATGTCAGGGATGACATGTTCACAACAGTTGTGCATCAAAGAGCCAAATACTTGCTCAGCTTTTATCAAAGAAAGTAAATTAGTTCTTCTGGTAATGTGCTGTTATATGCTGGTGAGACGATTTGCTAAGTTACTGGCTGACACTTACAGATTTATAGTAAGCGCATAAGTTTCACAGGTTCATAGGTTCATAGCTGAATACTAGGCTAACTGCCCTGAAGGGTCATTTTAAGCCTAGCTAATAACCCAAGATCAGAATAAAACCCTGGTCCTTGTGTCTATGAGGCAAAGACCTTAACCATTATGCCAAACCCACTCCTACTCTATAGTTCACACCTATCTTACACAGCACTGTTTTGTTCTAACACTAGCAAGCATTAGATACTACTTTATACCTTTTATACCTAGCATCTCGTCTTGCAGCATAGCACTTATTCCACTTGACCTATTGTTTTACTGATAAAGGCAGAATTAAGCTGTTGGACCTTCTCTTTGTTTTTGTTGATCAGTTGAAGGCACACTACGAAAGTACTGTTGAGCCAGCCTGTGCATATCTTTTTCAGTTATTCTCTCTGAATTTCAAGGGTATTACTAAAATAAGATCAATTACTTATGTAACCTCCCAAATGATAAACTGAAATAATAATATGAACACAGAATATGAATTGAACATGTGGTATTATGTAATTAGGGTTGCCAGCTTTCTTTGTGGCTAAAACAGGAGTAAGATCATGCCCCTCGCATCACCCATAACTCCACCCATTCCCACCCCTCTCCCACCCACACCACACCCATTTTGTGACATCACAGTGATGTCAGCTGATGGACACACCCCATTTTTCTGTTCCGGATGCCTGCTTTCAGACGATTTCTCCCCAGTTGCCATAAACACTGTTCAAAACTCTCACTGTGCATACTGTCTTCTGCTTTACTTCTACAGTGATTACAGATATTTGGATTTAATTTAAAACATTTATTTTACACAAATTTTATAGCACAAACCACTGATACACATTTGCTAAACAAAGCAATACAGTCTCACAGTGAAAACAGACTTAGCATTAAAACTACTCTGCCTTTAAATCTCACATTCACCGAAACAGTATTGCTCATTGTTTTCCCAAGTTTAGGATGATAACATTTTAAAATGTTCTAAGAAATGATAGTACTAACAACAATCATATCTTAGCATGGCAATGGCATTAAAATGTATCTACCCTTGAAGCTCACATTTATTGAAAAAGCATTGAAACCCAGACCACATCCAAAGAAAATGCATGGCCACGGGTGGATAAAGATTACCTTTGGTCTGTTTTCAAATCATAGGCCCCTTGCACACAAAACAAGAAACATACATGTACTCTTTTCTTTATTACACCTTCCTGACTTTATTAAATTATATTCCTTGTATAATACAGCACACTTGTTAGAGCACATTTTAAATTTATCGTTTGAACAATTTACAGTCAGAGCAACATACCACTATGCCAAATCAGCAGCTTCCTCAAAAATAAGAAGACTGAAACTTAATGGCTATCATTTAGTGAATTCATTTCTCATAGCTGTCAACCTCTTAGCACAAATAAACCTGGACAAACAAAGCCAATAATGGGGGAATACAAATTCAGTACTTCTCACTATAGCTCTCAATTCTTGGCACCAAAAACCTGGGCAAAACTAAGAAGTGGTGATGGCTAGGGACTTTAGGCTCTTTTTACCGTGTAGTCAAGGTACAGGGTTTGAGCCTGAGCACCTCTAGCCACCACTGACACACACACACACACACACACACACACACACACACACACACACACACACACACACACACACACACACACACACTACCTTCATTGCTAATGCTGCTTTCCGAAACGTTCCTGATGCTGGTTCTGCTGTGCCTTGCTCATAATATCCAAACATACATATTACCTTCGTTGCTAATGCTGCTTTCCAAAGCAGTCAGCTCCACTCCAGTAACCTGCCAGAAGAACCATCATCTTGTAAACAACCAGATCAAAATTAAAAGGAATATACTGCAGTCATCTGCCTAGCTCTCAATCAATCAGGGACAAATTGCAATAAACTCAGTGAACACTCCAGAGTTAGTCAAGGACAATCAGGGAGATTTTCAAAAATATTACTGCTTTTAACCTGAGAACTGCCAAATAAGCCAATGTGAATTAATATCCATTTTCCACAGTAAAAGTAGTCCATAGCCTACCCCCTTTTTTTCTTTTTTTATACCTATGTAGTTTTATACTGGCAAAGGCTTCACCACGGAATGAACTAAACAGTGCCGCATGTTCACAGATCCATTACGCAATTAACTGCATAGCAACCTAAACATTTTGGATACTCTGCACATAATCAAAATTTCATTTGCTTTAAAAGAAACTACCATTTCAAATACTAAGGTTAACTAAACTGTGCTTCGACTCACTGTATTCAGAGTAAATAAAAAAATGGCAGAGACAAAACTAGCACAGAGAGGAGACTGACTGTCACTGGTTCAATATAGTAAAGGGTTGCCTATCTAATCATGCATGAAAAAAGAAAAACACCATGTAATGCTATCTTTCACAACCATGTAACTCAACCCAGAAGCACTTCTCAACTCACCTCCATTACAGATTTGGACTTCCACCCAGCCAGTCGAACTTCAAAAATGCTCTCCTGCATTCCCTAAATGCTGCCTTCACTCCCTAAAATGCTGGCTATGCTTCCTGCTCACGTCCCCGATGCTAGTTCTCCTATGCATTTCCCGTAATCCAAAGTCGAACTTCAAAAATCGCTTGCATTGCATTCTGAAAATGCTGCCTTCCCCTGTTTGAAATGTTGGCATCTGCTTCCCACTCGCACTACTGGAAGTGAGCTCCTTGAGCTCAATTCCGACAGGCTGGTAGCTCTGAGGGACCTGATGTCATCGTGCATGTGATGACATCAGTGTCAGTGCTGTGAAATTTAAAAAGTCCGGTTTTGAATGAAATTTGTAACCGGACAATTTATCAGAAAACCGGACAGCTGGCAACCCTAATTATGTTTGCAATGAACAGCAATGTGCAACTGAAAACAAATTATGTTTGTGCCTGCTAAGGCTAAAGCTGCCCATCAGTATCCAAGCCCCCAGTTTTAATAACATTACACTGAGAACATTACTGTAATATATCAGCAGTCCTAAAGTTTTATCTGATCACCATTATAAAATGTGAATATGCTTTTCAGCACTTCCATCTTTAAGGACTGGTGACATGTGTAAACAAAGTGCTGAACTGCTTGGAAATTCTGAAGGAAAGAAAGGAAAAAGTAATCTTACACCAGTATATTCCAGATCAACAAGGTCAACGTTCTACATGTCAGGGATGAACAACAGGGTTCAGCATTACTGTTGCAAAGTTAATTCTGCTTTACTGCTCATTACAGTTGTTCATCAAAGATCAAAAAGAGTCAAATATTTGCTCAGTTTCTATTAATGAAAGTAAATTAGTTCTTCTGATAATGTGCTGTTATATGCTGATGAGATGATTTGCTACATTACTGGCTGATACTTATAGATGTGTAGTAAGCACCATGCACTTTCATTGGTTCATAGATGGATACTAGACTAACTGCCCTGAAGGGCCATTTTAAGCCTAGCCAATAACCCAAGATCAAAATCAAACCCTGTACCTTGTGTCTAAGAGGCAAAGACCTTAACCATTATGCCAAATCCACTTCCTTACTCTATAGCTCATACCTAGTTTATACAGCACAGTTTTGTTCTAACCCTAGGAAGCATTAGATAATGCTTTATACCTTTCATACCGATTATCTCAACTAGTTGCATTTATTCCACTTGACCTACTGTTACACTGATAAAGGCAGAATTAAGCTGTTGGACCTTCTCTTTGTATTTGTTGACCAATGAGGGCACACTATGAGAGTACTGTTAAGTTAGCCTGTGCACATCTTTCTCACATTTTTGCCCTACCTTTCTAGGGTATTACTGAACTGAGATTGGTTACGTGTGTAGCCTCCCAAATGTTTTGTTGTTGGTCTTTCAGCTTTTCCCGGTAAGGGGTCGCCACAACGAAACTCCGGTCCGCTAATGATTGGCAGTAGATTTTTACAAAACGCCGAGGTGCCAGCTCGACGCCCAACCTTCAACTAAGGCACGCCCATTTATGCACGCATGTCTTTCGAACACTACCCAACCGTGGGGAGGACATGCAGACTCCACACAGAAGGCACTCCCAAGCCAAGCCGAGAATCGAATGGGAGAACCTCTTGCTATGAGGTAACAATGCTACCGCCGTACCACCGCAGCTTAACCTGAAATAATAACATCCTTGTCACTGCAATACCTGTTTAACAAGACTGAAAGAAATAGGTAAATTCTCTTCCACCAATTGTAAACTGGTTACATGCCTTGATGGCAATATTCTTAATACCTTTACCTCTTAAGTCCACCAAAATCTTTTCAATTATGGTGGTAAAAAGGGAAAAATTCATGTGAATTACAAAATTTAAAACAAGTTTTGATCAGCCAGTTTTATATTACATAAAGACACTTAATTCCATTGTTTTTCTTTATGAATCAGAAAAGCTGTTTTTTCTTGTTTGTTTTTGGTATTTATATATGATGCCATTTTGCTTGCAAACCATTTTTTTCCTTTTTACGTGTTTGATGTACCCCCATGAGAACACAGATCTCATCCAGTATATTATATTAAGAAAGTAGTCTTATTGTGTGAGCAATGTTAATTTAATAAAAGTGCTCATAAAAGAATAGTCATGGAATAATTTTTGCTCCATTTTTTTCAGCATTGATGCAAACAGCTGCTAAAAGATTAACAATGAATTATCAAATCCAGTTATTCCACAAGAAAAAAAATACCTGTTTTTGTAGTATCTACAATGCAAAGAGCATGCATGCGTTCAACAAGTACCTGAAGTCTCTGGGTTCACAAGTTTCTCTGGAAGATTTCCTGGGCCCAGCTGAAACTATCAGATTCCAAAGGCCATAAATATGTTTCTTAGAAGAACAAAAAGGATTTGAAAAATTACAATCCGGTTCTTTTTCCATAAAACAAATCTTTTTTTTTTTTTCAGTACAGCTTGTCACTTGATAGCATTAAGACTGTTCTCTTTGTTTAACTAAACAAAGACAATGGCAACAAGAAAGGGATACCATATGTCTGTAAAGGTTTTCCACAGGTTTTACGGAAGCAAAGCTTGGGCAGAGAATGTGAGCAGTTGCCACGCCCGTAAACAAGATTTATGTGTAGCTCCTTCCTAACCTGCCTGGTAATCTCTAGGAGTACACATTACTCTGCTTTACAGCTGGGCTGTGTCTTCAGCGTACCTCTCATTTGGCTAACAGATTGCTGCAAACCACCCTGAGGCAGGTGTACAAAGAGGAAAATTAAATGGAAAGCATTCACAAGGTAAACACTCTGTGTGACAGATGTGTGAGCTAGGGATAGAGGGAGAAAAAAAAAAGCATTTCCGCAGCACAACCTTTTAGAAGCCTCCCTCCAATATACAGATACAACAAATAGACACATAGCGAGACACAGACCCACACACAAACACAAATAGACAGATACAGATATAAATATCTATAAACAGAGAGTGAGGGAAGGAGAGATAAAAGATAAATGGAAACACACACACACACGTATACATATATATATATATATATATATATATATATATATTGAACATAACAATGTAAGTGTGTGTTTGTATACTCCTATAGGAATCAACATTTTAATGTAAACCATAAAAATGAAAGTGATGCTCAAGACTGCCTTTTCCTTTCACTGTTGGTATGACCTGAGGTAATTATGCCAAAAGTTAGTGGAATAAGATGTCAGAAAAAACACATGGTTTCTGTATGTAAACAGTGCAGCAGTAGACCTAAAGCTGGACTCCAGAGAGCAGCTTCTGTCAAAGGACACTAGTGTACAAGTTAATCAATGTTTCTGTCTTGCTCATTTTCTCAGTAGTTCACAGTTTGTACTGGTTCTTGTAAAATTTCACGTATATAGCATTTTTTGGACAATAGGATACTTTAATATGGTAACTAGTGTTTGTTATTTTAATGCCTCTTACCTGCATACTACCTACAGCTCTGAAGAGATACAGATCATTAATCTGTGGTGAAACACTACTTGTGCATGAACTAAAACAACAATAAGTGTAATTCCCTGGAAGTCTGGCTGTTTGAAACAGTTATCAGATTTCATTGCCACAATGTGGCAGCCTTTTATTATTAAAGTCACAGTGAGGAAAAGGAGTAGGGTTGGATTTCACAGTACTCAAACAGGACTATACAGCCGTGTTACTTGTGTCAGTTTAGTAAATGAATTTCTGGCACTGCAATTTTGCAGTACTTCAAAGTCCATTCTTGGCTACTTAATCTATTCCAGTAAAGCCTCCAGTGCTTCTTGATAAAAATAAAAGTAATTAAACCTAAAATTTGTATAATTTTTTTTATTATTATTTTTACATCCTCAATGCCTATATCATCCCATGATCAGTTCACCCATTCATTCCCTAGAGAGCGAGGGATGATTGCAATGAAGATTTTTTTTCTTGATTAAGAACATCAGCCTGCCCTAGGTGATGGATGAAAACGCTTGCTACACCTTGCCAGAATAGGCATTCTCACCCATGCCCCATGAAGGCTACCATGTGGATGCCGCTTGCAGAAGTATGCATGTCCCTGGCTCCTAATGCTACATGTCATCGCTCTTTCTTTCTCTTTTTCCAGTAGTTGTCAGCAAAACTATGGGCCAGACTGCTTTTTTTGTCCCAGGCGTGGGTGAACTGGCATCAGTTGCATATTTCAATCCTCTCCTGCCTAGTTCCTTCAGCAATTGAGTTGTTTTAGGATCTCAGGTCATATAGGTCATAATCAGGGCTTCATCCTTTTATGCCAAAGAGTTGGACAATGTTTGTCAGTTTTTGTGCACACCAGACCCGTAGTTGTTAGACTGGCATCTGACTAGATATAACAGATGTGTACTCACCATATCAACTGAAATGCATTAAGATTCTGTGCTATGTGTGGCTGCTGAGATTTTTTTCCTGATATCCCCTGCTTGGAAAATTTCTAATTTCCCTAGCTTCTGCAGTGGTTATTGGTGGTGGCAAGGTGCACGTGCGCCTTTTTCTACCACACGATATGATGTTACATGGTGGGCTATGCCATCCTGCTCAGCCCCTTCACTCTTCAGTTCAAACCCCATGCACTGAGCAAGCACAACTTGAGAGACACAAAAAATACAAGAACATACACATACTTATCTGTTTAATGGAAAATCTATTTAGTGATGCTGGATGGCAGAAGGATAAAAGGGCCTTCTTGTCAATTAACCCAATAAAATAAGTAAATTTTTTCATCTGATTTTAACTCATTCATGTTTGCTAGCATTTGCATTAACGAGGTGCGAAGGACATACCTCTATGCTGGCAGTATAGATAATAATTGCCTCAACAAATGAAAAGTCTTAAATGTGACAAATATGTATTAATTTAACAAATAAAGCTTAGTTTCACTCTGATTGTTAAATTAAAGACAAGTCTTTCACATTTAAGCAGCTTTATCATAGTAACAAATGCCATAAATAACATCATTAAGTAACAAATGCAGTCTCCACATAGCAGAGAAGGCATGGCACAAAGAAAAGAGCCTGTTCAACCTGATCTAGTTTGGCAAAGTATGATCAGTGCTCTTGGTGTGAATGAGTTAAAGGTCCTCTTAAGTAACAGGCAGGAGGAATCTCAAATGATATAAATTATTCCTCTCTAGAAAGCAAGATCCAGAGAAAAGCCTAAAGGAAAGAGCTCAGAAGGCTGAGTCTTGAAACAGTGAGGTGCCAAAGAGGCTAAACCTCAGGAATCATGGTCTAAGAAATCAACTTCAGGGATCATGGTCTAAGCAATAATGTTCAGAGAAAGTCTGAAATGATGACCAAAGGATGTCGCAAAAAGTTCAGTAAAGAAGACGTTCTTGAAGCATGTACTGAAATGAACCATATTCATTTTGAAGTAGCCTTACACAAGCAGCATTTCCCAATGACTGAATAGTCACTGGTGGCAAAATGTCATGCAGTTAGAAATCTACTTGGATAGATTTGCTTAGCTAAAATAAGTCACTAAATGCAGCAGATTGTATGAGCAATGGTTTGTTTTCCCTGAACTCATGCAGCTTCTTTTTTTTTTTTTTTTTTTTAAATTTATTACAGCATCACATTTTAAACTACAACATGAGTTCAAGTACATTAGTAGAATAGAAAACAAACCATAATAATAGTTTCCATTATTGTCAAGTAGTACACGTTTATGTTTTCTTTTTAACAATTTTCATTTACTCCAACAGTATATTAAGTCTTGCCTTCCCTTTACCCTCATGAACTTTAGTATGTGAGTAGTGTTCCCACAAATTCCATTCATTTCTATGAAATTTAACAAAAACAAAATATCAGTAATTGCTCCAATTGCAGGGTCCAATTTAGAACCTTTTGGTGGGGGCCTCTCAGCTGTCTCTCTGTCTCCCACCCCATCCCTCCCTTCACTTGCTAACCTCTTGAATTTAAGACTATTTCAGATTATATATGTCAGGAATGTATACTATTAACTCTATAGTAAAATTAAAATCATATTATTTATAAACTGATATTTTATCTTAAGACATGTTAAAACAGATGTAAACTATTGGAGTCCTGGAATACATGCAGATCCAGCAATTCCTCTTTTCCTTACTCAGGGTCTTCTTAACTCACTCAGACACACTGTAAGTGGCCTATTTGATGGGACATTTGACTCCCTATGTCCACATGGTGCTACATCAAATGGATGCACCCTGTCTTATCAATATACACATCTCCAAACTCTTGTAGTTCTGTCTGGGTATCCTTAACTGTACATTTTCCCTTGTACCCCTATACTTTTTTCTTTCTTTTTTTGTATCCCTCCTTCTCTTCATTTGGCTCATGCCTTCCTTTCCTTCACAGCCTATGCCCAACTTTTGTACATACTGCAAATGCCTTTGCTCTCTTTATACAGTTTTTTTTAACAGAAACATTATACTATATGATGTTATGACAGTGGACAAGTACTCTTCTTAACTGTTTTATTGACTGAATTCTTGCATCAAGTTTGCTTTTGACTGTGTTCATTTGTACTGCATATTACCCTGACTTGAACCTCTGTACATGCTTGCTCTTACATTACTACTGTTGTAATGATATACATTAAACTTTATTTTATTTTTATTTTTATTTTTTTTGCTTGTTTTCTGTTTTTGTAAGCCTGACTTTTTAGGTGGATCAGTACTCTACATTGTTTAACAAATTTTAAATAAATAAAATAAATTCATAAAAATCTTTGTAAATCGAGTATTCTATACACTCCAGCATACTTGTGAGGTGCTGCAGACAATACTAAGCAAATATTGCTATTAAGAAGCAGTTTTTTTAAACAGAAAACTTGGCAAAATGTTCTGACTTATCACAGTCCTTAACTCACATTTTCTCTGAGCCGAATGTTCTGATATGCCAGGAAGTACTGGACAAATAAGTTAGCAGAGTTGCACTAAATGGTTCAGTAAAGACTAAGGACAAAATAACTAATCTCCATTTTATTTTCTGATTTCATAATACAACATTCTTCCTTCAAAAGCTTCCAATCATTTCCTGCATCAGCTCTGAGTGGTTGAAGTTCTTTACCATTTAATTCCCATATCATGTTACAGTCAATGTGTTTCTACAATTCCACAAGTAACTCTTAAACTTTCTCAGAATGCTCAGCAATTATAGTAGTAGTAATAATCCCTTTAGAAATAGCATCACTTGCATACCACCCCACTTAAAACTATTTCTGAAAGTTTGTTTTTCTTTTTATTTCTTTAATTATATGTTAAACTGTGTAAGTAGTCTAATATATGCATATCGTTTCCAGTAGTATCCCCATAAAAGTGTAACTGTAAAAATTACATGCAGCAATAATTCATAGTAGTCACTATACATCCTGTTTTGGCATGTGAGAAGAAATAAGAATGCCTTAATGAAACCCATGTGGCTGCTGGGAGAATGTGAAAAGCTCCACAGTTTGTTCAGCTTGCTATAATATACTCAGTGGCGGCTGGTGATTTCAAATGAAAGGCGGGCTGCAGGAGACAGCTAAATGGGTGGGGCAAATGGGAAAGGGTGTGGCCAACTAGAAAGGGGAGGAGATATGCTCAAAACCACAAAAACTGGAACTTTAATTAGATACACTGCCCTGGGTGCCATACTGTCATTCTGAGAGTCCAATCAAGACAAAATGAAGTGTAGAAGAAAAAAAAATATTTCAATGCATTGGCTGCATGACAGCTTACTTAATATCTAGATGAAAACAAAAAGGTTATGAGGCATGAAAAAATAAATTACTTTTTAAATACATTACGGGAATGCCAGTCAAAATCAAGTATAAGAAAAACAAGCAGCACTCAGCTCAAACCACTTCTCCTTGCACTGCAGTTCTAATTATAATTTATATTCAGCTTTACAAAAGTACCAAGTAACATGCTGAAAGTAGCAATCTCTGTGATACCCCCACTTGTAAAAACATTTCTTATCCAAAAAAGACCTGCTGGCTGACAACAACTATCTACTTGTTTTATGGGGAAAACATGATCAAAGTAAAAAATGAACAGCAAACAAGAAACAAGCTCAAGATAAATTGCTTATAGGATTACTGCACAGGTTATGGACCACACATGACAGACTGGCATTCTGTTTAGTTTACAGGTAAAGCCTGCAAAGATGACTGCAAGTCTCCAACAAAGGTAATGAGCTTCTTAAAATACTGTAATTCTGTCCTTTATTACAAATACTGTCATATGCATTTCAATACCCAAAGCTTATATGTTATCTAGTTATGTAAGTATTCTCTGCATGACAACCACAAAAAGGCTTTCAATGTTGGTAATTCTTTAACAGTATGCTTAGTAAAGCTTACTTGCATCTTACAATCTCAGACAAGCTTACCTGATTGTCATTAAAGCATTGCTACTTAAACACAGAGCAACAGACAGTTTCTGAATAATAAGAAGCATAAATCAACAGTATAAAAATATGACAGAAAACCAGAACATTCTGCAAAATCAAGCAAGGACAGATAAAAAACCACTGTAGTACTTGTGTCTACTTTGGATGGGGAGGATACACTGCACACTTACACTGCATAACTGCTCCGTGCCTTGCTTGGACACATCCAGAGTCACTACATGGGGGAAGTGGGGTGCAACACGTATGTCACAATTTGAAATGTCTCTGGCTGACTGTGATGGCCCTGACACATTTGTCATACCTCTCAACCTCAGTGCAAGAAATCTGGACAAAGCCAAACACAGAAGTGGGAAAAAGGCCCACAAATATGGACAATATTTAAATATTGCTCTTATAAACTTTCTAATAGAATAGTAGGTCTTGCATTAGTATGCATTTTTTGAAGGGTATGAAATCTGAAACTCAAATGTCTGTCATTATTTTCTAACTTCAATCTTTAATCATTTGCCACTAATTTGCCAGTTTTATAAAAAAAATGGACCAAAAATGTGATGCAAAAATATAAAATAGCCACACAATACAGCTGGGAACCTGTCAAAGAAGGGATACTTTTTTAAGATTAGTACTGTTAACTTGAGCAGCTGACAAAATAAATGAATCTAAATGCATTTCTGAAATAAAAGTAATCTATAACTCTGATTATTACAGTTACTTATTAATTGTAAACCCTCCACGTTTTCTTCTAAAATTGCCATTTTGCGGAGGGATTATTAGAGGGAGAGCAACATTTTGAGCCAAAATCAGGGACAGTTGAGAGGTTTAGATATGCCTAATTCTATAAAGCAATTTATTTGCATGTACCTCTCAAACTGTTAACGCAGGAAATCTGGACAAGGCCAAATATATTGGGGGAACATACAAACAGTACTAAAATTGCTCTTGTTTAAACTTAGTTGATAGAATAACAGGTCTTGCTTTAGCATGCATTTTTCTGAAGGTTATGAAGTCTGAAACTCAATGGCTGTCATTATTTAGTGACTTAATTCCTACACGATTTGCCAGAAAACCACAAATTTTATGAGGAACAAACTAAAAATAAGAAGCAAAAATCTATTCATTCTGTGAAAATCTGGACAGTTGAGAGGTATAGTTCAGCCGGGGCTGTCTTTGAGTTTGCTACCCTTCCCCCTCACAAAATTATAGTTGAATGGAGCCTCCCCCCTGCATCCATTCCAGTGTCTCATTACTTGGCTATTTTGCCCCATTTACCATAAACACTGTAATGTGCACACTGCTTTACATCTAGGATGATTTGGATTTCATTTGAAAGTTTTATTTTGCATTTTACAGCACAAACACTAAGAAATCTGCTAAACAAAGCAATACAGTCTCACAATTAAAATAGACTTAGCATTAACACTTCTCTGCCCTTGAAACTCACATTCATTAAAACAGCACTGAAATCCGCATTCAAAGAAAATACATTTGGCTAGTATAAAGATTAACTTTGGGCTGCTTTCAAATGATAGGCCCCTTGCACACAAAACATACATGTGTTGTGTGAATCCAGCTAAAAATGCCAGCACACAGATCAATCAAATTAGCTACTTTCAGGATGAAACCATTAATATCACACCAGCAGCAGCTTAATTAACTGATAGCTTTTTATACAAATCTAATACAGGTGCTTTAAGCAGCACAAGTTGCATAAGTCTGTTCCTGTATTCAAGTGCCTTATCCCACTAACTTGTCTGGTAGAAGTGCACTGCATATGCTCTGGTTTCCTAACCTGTGAAGAATTTGGCATACAAAATAAACCACAGTATTCCAAAAGAGCTCTTATTATGATCCTTACTAGTAAAGCATCATCATAAAATATTATTGATTAACCTATAACACTTTTTCAATAAAACATTTACATGAACATCATATTTTAAGTTTTTATCTGCTAATACCCCTGAAATCTCTGATACTGTTAACACTGAGCAGAAACGAGTTGCCAGTAGAATATGGGTAAGTATTATTTTTGGTACCAAGATGCAACACAAAATATTTGTTGGCATTAAACTTCATATTTAGTTTAGAGGTATTAGAGAGATTCTGGTGTTGCATTTGTTTTCATTTGTATTTAGTCTAGGATGACTATAATTATTTCAATGTTATCAAATACTAGAATAAGTTCTTGAAAATGGGAAGCCCGCATGATTATGATTTAGTATAGCTACACCTCCTGCATGTTTTGATGTCCAGTCTTGCCTACTTATCTTATAATCTAGTGTGATGTTGTCATTATCCTTGATAGCTGGTATTAGACAAGTTTTTTTCATATTAAGTGCAGTCTTTTCTGTAGCTATGAAGGAGAAGTATACTTTGAAAGCAAAGCAGAACAGGTTGTAGTATTTAACTTTAGAAGGCAAAATATATCTGCAGGCTTAGGTACTTCAGTTATACTACAAGTCTAAATATGGTAGCACCTACAATCAGAACAGAAATCCACCAGGATGAGGACTACAAGAAATATCTGTGTGTTAAAGCAGAGCATGACAGCGTTTCTGTCAAGGTCATACAAAAAAACTACAGGCCAACCAAAGACTAATGCATGGTATCCATATCTTTTTTGAGAAGAGAGCGAGAACCAATCAGTAGCCATCCAGCCGTCCATGTCACCTACGTGACTGCAGACGTGGCAGTCCGACCCCCCCCTTCTATTTTTTTTGTGCGGTTAAACCGCCTAGACTTCTGGGCATCACACTGATGCCTTCTCATTAATCTAGACTGTTTTGCCAGCAGTCCAGCACATTTAAAGAAGAAAGTAAACGCTAAATTAAAAAAAAAAAAAAAAAAAAACGGAACTCGACGAGCATGCGCAGTTTGAGTTCCGGGACTTTGTGAATTGATCAGACTCAAGTTGCTAGAGCAGTGGAGCACAAGAATAAAAACAATATTTAAATACACTGCTTTAGTGAATATAAAATAAATGTTCAAATTCTTTTTTGCTGGGAGGGCTGCAGTCCTGCAGTCCGATGGCATGAGCCGCCACTGAATATACTTCCCCTCCCCTAAACTCTTTCATTATCTAATCCATTTTCTAGCTTTTAGGTTTTGTTTGCCCCCTTATTTTGAATGTTCATCCCTGAGGCTGTGATATCCCTGTAGTACATATGAGTTAAACTGTTTCTGTTACTGTTTTACCATTTGCAGTTAAGTGAATCACGTATCTTTTCACCTCTGCCTCCCAACACTCATTTCTTACACCTCAAGTTTAATTTCAATGGCATTATTTTGCTCCTGTCTGTGACTGCAGAAACCTACTATACCATGCTGCAGAAAAGGTTAGCATTCTGTCTGTCTGTCACAAGTCTTGGTGATCAGAAGTTTTCTCACATTACAGTATATGCTCATTTTTTTTCTTTTTTGTTATGCTTACTAGTGTTTTTTTCATGCTCTCTCAGATTGAATTTTCCACAGTTATTTCTTATAATTGTATTTATTAGCTGCCATTCATAAAACACATGCCAAAAAGAGAAGCAAAAGAAAACAAAGTACCTTTCTAGCAGTCTCCATATTAAGTTTGGTCTTATCTTCTGGGACAGTTACCTGGAGTGCTACATAAACGCAGATGGTTAATCTGACTTGTTTGGGTTGAAAACTCTGTTGAACACTCAGTAATAGCAGCTAAGTACTATGAATACATGAGCAGCTAACACTGTGAGTCATATAAGAGATGTAAAGCTGAAGTTACTCATAATATCAGACAAGCCATTGGTGCAAAGCACAAGTGGAAATGTTGTCCACTAACAAGATTTGTAACTACTATAAGAGCAGGTCTACCAGTAGCAAATGCCTTTCACTTTGCTGTAATGTCTTCCAGGCAAATCTCTTGGTCATGCAAGGCCTAATGACCCTGCCATAGCCTACTGTGAGGCACCATGAGGGACAGGCACCCTATTGGGCCAAACTGATCCAATTGGTCTAAGTCTGGCCCTGACTCTGGATGGACAAACTGTAACTTAAAAAATAAACTACACACCTACAATTACTCTGCAACAATACTAAAATGTATTTAGCACTTTTGTCTTACACCAGATAAAAAGATTTCTTCAGAATGTACATTCACTGGGCTGAATGCAATGACTATTAAATGCGCGAAACATGTAATTACCCATATCAAATCACAACATTATACTTGATTATGTTTACATTTTAAAATACTAGCTACAGATAAACTTATTTATTCCTGTTTGTTTATCAACATTGAAAAATACTTACCATTATAATTCTCTGACCAGAAGATAATCAGACCAATCTCTCTCTCTCTCTCTCTCTCATTACAACTTATTTTCTCCAGTATAAAAACACAAATTTATAAAAATCTTTACAAGTCATGCTGTGTTCATCTAATACATTATTTCCATCCTTTCTTCTAATGGCAGAATTATGCTGATATATGCATTGTCTCAACTTTTTTCTCCATCTTACCATTATAGAAGGCATGGCACAACAAATATGTTGCTATATACACCCCTCCACATGTATTACAGTCATAATGTCCTTTACCATAATCACATGTTATTTTCCCCACTGTGATGGATATTTACACTGTTTACATCCCAATATTTTGTTGATTATTTTCATCATTTTTATTCCTTTTCAACCTACTTCTAACATTGTTGTTTCTCATTCAAACCCTACTCATGCCTGAACAATTCCCAATGTTTCACTATAATACCTTGAATATCCTTATTATCTAAGGAAGAAGGAAGGCGCATCAATTTACTCATTTTTTATCACAGTCTTTCTTACTATTATTCAAAGGTTTTCTTAAAATGGGTGCAAAGGAATCACATCTTTTTCCTTTGACCTTCAGTATAACTGAATCCAGGAGGGTAATAGGATATTGTCTGTCCAAGAATACTTTCTTCAATTCTAAAATCTCCTTATTAGGTAAGTGGTCATTGGACACCAGACAGGGCAATCTAATGAACTGTCCTTTAACTATGTTACCTTCAATTCTGAAGGTGTGCCCACTATAAAAATGTAAATAAGAATTCTTGATGTGGCTATCAAATATATTTGAACCAAATTTATTGTTTTCTATGTTTTCACACACACACACACACACACACATATATATATATATATATATATATATATATATATATATATATGTATATATATATATGTATATATATATATGTACATCTAAAAATTAATGGATGTCAGAAAATACCCATACGTAAAGCTGAAAAAATCAATCATATTCTCCATATAGTCAAAGAATTTCACCAATTCTCATATTACCTTTCCATAGCATAAACATGTCAACTAAAAACATAAATATAAATGAACATTCTCAAAACATTCAGAGTTTAACACACAATTCATTTTCCACTTACATAAAACTATATTGCCATTGCCACCCCTATAGCTACACCAGTATTTTTTGTTTTAAAAAAATCACCTTCTAACATGAAATAATTATTCAAAATTGTATTCAAAAAAATCACAAAGAGTAAAATATCTCACCATCCATCACATGTTTAGTGGTCAGCAATAACTCCCTATACCAATTTATGCCTATAGCCCAAGGAATAACAGTACATGCATATATATCATGCATGGGCATTAATGCTCTTCTAGCCTGCCAACATACCAAAACAATTGAGCCCATAATACGTGTCCAGGCTGTTCTTAAAAATATCTAAACTAGTGCTTGCTTTAATGTAATTTGGTAATCTGTTCCATGCGTCAGCTGCTCTCTCAAAAAAACAGTTATTATACAATGACTGGCCATTAGCATTCAAAAATGAGCACGATGATTGGCTAGCCCAACCAGCGTGCCTGTTGTAAATCCGAGAATATACCAACGGGAAAAGGTATCTCATATATTTTCTTTGTTTACTGTTTTTTTAATACAAAATGAAGACGGAAGACATTTTACGTTCGGGAGCTAGAAAAGACAGAAATAAAAGGATACAAAACTTAAAAAACTTACCTGATTATCCTTTTATTTAGTCTGTCCCAACTCTCTCTAACATAAAAAGTCTCCCGGGTTGTTCTTTTTTTTTTTTTATTGATTATAACAAAGAAGAAGAAGCAATGGATATCTTCCTTTCTCCACTGCTACCTCTTCACAGCCCTGATGTACTGCGTAAGCGTTGGTGCACAAGTCCGATATGCATCTGCCGTACATCAAAACAAGGCAGCAATATACCAACAGCCATAGAAGAACAGCAATGCACCATTATACAAAGACATTATTTAAGAAAAGTAAGTATTTTTTTCTTAAATAATGTCATTGTATAATAGCAATAACCAACTCTGTGGTTGTGGTATACTGAAATTTACCCACGTTTGGCTTTATTTAATTACTCGGGCTTCGCATTCATGAGTAAACCACACCAACCATGGGTAAATTTTCAATATACTACACCAACGTCATCGGTTATTGCTAAAGTACACTTTTCATTCCTACAGAATCTTCTACATAGTTTGTCTGATGATTCTCTACTACTTTTTGATAACGCCCAAAATATCCAGAGGTAGTTGTCTCTAAATGTCCTATATACCTAAATAAGATCTCCTCTTAAATATCTGTAAAAGACACTGTGTAAGTTCAGGTGTTTTAGTCTTTCATAATAACTCAGATTTATACATCCATGTATGCCTTTGGTATATTTCCTCTGTATTCTTTCCAGTTTACTAATGCTTGTTTTCTCATAAGGTTTCCATATTGTTATTCCATACTCAACTTTGGGTTTAATGTAATTAAAAACAATGACTTCATCATTTCTGATTCCCTAGACTTTACAGATCTTTTTATACAATCAATAGTTCTATAACTGCCATTAACCAGTTGGTTGATATGATTAGAAAACCTTAAAGCTGGATTTACCCGTATACCTAGGTCCTTAAATGAATCTACAGTTTTAATCACTGTGTGCTGTATTAAATGTTCACCTTTCAGTTTATGGCTCTCAAATCTCATATGCTTACTTTTTGATGTATTTAACAGCATATTATTCTCCTGTGCCCAAATGGTCAATGTAGTCAAGTTCTTTTTGCAGATATGTCCTATCTGTAACACATGTAATCAGTTTACCCAATTTCATTTCATCTAAATACAGACATAGAACATCTCAGATGAAAAAGATAGGTCTGAAAGATACAATCTAAACAAGTAAGTGCCTAAGACAGAGCCCTGTGGGACACCTTGATTGTAACCAAGAATTTCACCTGCTCAATTGCTATATGATACTTGCCATGTCCTATTTGTAAGCCATGCAGCTACCCATCTTATTAAGAGTAAATCAATACCTAGTTGTTCTAATTTATTGATCAGTGCTTTGTGTATGACCCTGTCAAATGCTGAAGTTAAATCTATACAAATTACATCACAGCACAATTTTTCATTCATAGCTGTTATTATATTGTTATAGAACAACATGTTACAGGTGATAACAGATCTATTTTTAACATATGCATGCTGATACATGGTTTTAAGTACCAACGTTTCCGATTCTGACAATAACTTATCCAATATTACCTTCTCCATTATTTTTCCACAACATAAAAGTAGACTTAAGAGTCCACATGACTCTGGGTTTGTCCTACTCCCCTTTCCCTTAAAGACAGGTTTAATTAGTGCATGTCTCCAAGCTTGAAGAATCTCCCCATATTTACACGACCTAGTAAATAATTGATATAATGGTACTATATGTTCTTGCTGAAGTATTCTCAGGCCATTATTACTAATTCTGCCTCCTCCCAATGCTTTGGTTGGCTCCAGTTTGCATAGTTCTTTTTCAATATAATCTATTTTGACTCCAGTATCTGAGGTTACCTGGATATCACCAGAGCAACTTATCACCCCTTTGTGCAGCTGAACTGTTTTGTATAACATTTTGTAAATATATCTATAATCTGTTATGTCTGACAAATTTTAGAATATATACACAGTTTATCAGTTTGTATGTCTTTACTCCCATCTCATCTTATGTATCTGTAAAATGGTTTCATATTATGGTCAGTATCTTTATATAAATTTTCTTTACATTTTTCTTGATCTTGTCTCAGACTATGCTTAACTTGTTTGTCCAGCTTGTTTATTTCAGTTTTCAGTTGTAGTTCAACCTCTTTTCCATTTCTTATATTTCTTGTCTCTCATCTTAATCAGGCATCGTGTTCTTATGGAAATATATCCCCCTGATGTTGTATGCTTAGGTCCTGATGTTAATTTTTTATTTTTTGCACTCAAACAATTTCTCTTTCAAAGCTTTCACATTCCTTCTGCAGCTTTTCCACTGAATGCATCACTCCAATTAGTTTTACATAGTGACTATTTTTCTTCCACATAATCTGTAATTAATCTTCTGTGCATTGTTTAGATTTCAGTTTGGCAGAATTATCTAGCAACAAATTAACCTTTATAATGCCATGATCACTGCACATCAACGGTGGTAAGACTTGACATGAATTTAACAGTAATTTCTTTAGGAACACAAGCAATGTCTAGTATGTTCCTTTCCTTGATTTTTTTTTTACACTCTAAAGCAATTGGTATTCTTAAACATACATTGTGAATACTTTTCTTACTTATGTTGTTGAATCAATATTATTCTACTCTGCTTTTGGTAAATTCAAGTCCCCAGCCACTATTATTCTTCCTTCCTGTGTTTCATGTAAGAAATGTATGAATTCCTCTAAGTCATCAGTGTCGCTGTTCTTATGTGCATTAAGAAGACGTTGAGGTTTGGGTGTTCGTTTAAGTAGTTTATTGTATACCTGTACATCAGGATGGATGGCAGGAACATTAAACTTAAACGAACCATCTAACTAACTGACGGCTTACATACCTGCTTGCTGTCACTCTGGCTGCTCACTCAAAATGGCACTCTTGCTTGCATGCGCTCAGTACTTACATGCATGTGCTAGCTCACTGGAAAGCTTCTTAAAGGTATATCACACACCCAGATCTGCATCCTCCCTCTTTACTGAGCTGTTTCATATAAACAATGATATTTGAATAGGCATGCAATTTATACAGACACTAATAAAGAAAAACAACAGTCATGTACAAGTTGCCCTGTATCTGGAACTGGGTTTCAAGATGCGACCTGATCTCGTGACATAACAGTTAGGACTGGGTTTAGCAACAGGGACAGTCACTGGAGAATGTTCTGCTTGAGAAGATTCAGGGATTTTCTCAGGAATGGGGATTGCTGAGAGAATGTCCTCTGGAACAGGAACAGTGGACAAGTCACTCTGAGAACTAGAGTGTATGTCACAGGCAAGATGCTGTAACACTGGTTTGGACACTGGTAACAAATGCTTGCAATTTCATCTTAATTCTACTCCTTGTGATTCCACAATAAATTACCTTGGCTCTTAACACAAAGTGTTAACAATTCCAATGCGATTAAAATATTTTGATGTCTGCATCCTCACTATCTCCCCTTTTTGTAAAGAACAGAGCAGTGTGCTGGTTTTGTCATAGTAAGACTTCTGGGACAAATGCTTTTCAACAGTTGGGCATTTACCGCTGTGTTGTTCTTAGCACTTGGAACCAATAAATTACTGCTGATTGGTAGCGTGGTTCTGATTTGTCTTGACATAAGTCTCTGTGCAGGTGAACCAAGATCACAAAGAATGTTTCTGAGATTCAGCAAGTTGAGAAAAAAATCAGTATTGTCAAGTATGGATTTCTCGGTACTTTTCCGTCAAATCCCTACCACGCGTCTCGCCGTATTCCTGTAAAGCATAGCGTTAATCAAACAACTTGTTTTGCTTCAACGTGCATTTTCTTAACAATAAAAGTATGATACTGTAATGTATGGCATTATTGGCTGACTGTAAGCCTCATGGATTTACCAGAAAAACGATCATTTTACAAGGGAAGAGGAAACATATGAAGCAAAATTAGGGACAAGTTGAGCACTATGCCACAAATCATATATACTACACAGCTTTTTAAAATCAAAATGCCCCACTCCACACTCTCCCACACCCAGCTTCCCTATCCATATGCAAATGTGTATATCTGTGCAACTCAAGTCACCCCCCCCATAAAGTTCCTAGGGCACTTCTAACATGGGGAAACTTTGCTAGATGGCACGATATATTTATGCTCTTTAAACAAAAGCACAATAACAATGCTGTGTATTACAACAATGTTTTCGGCTCTGTAGACATTGCAATACAGTTCACCTCTGTGAAGGTAACATAACAAACATATTTGCAGAAATGATCAGCATAGCATTTTGTGTGCCTGTCACAGACCTTTCAGTCTTTGTTGGGCTCGACGAAAATGACGAGACGCGTGGTAGGGGTTTAACGGAAAAGTACCGATTTCTCTAACAGCTGTTTTGCACTTTGAACTGCATGCTCAGCCAAACTGTTTGACTGAGGGCATTCAGGACTACTCTTAACATGAACAGAGTACCACGTTTCTGCAAATTGCTTGAACTGCTGACTTGTAAACTGTGCACCATTGTCAGAAATAACTCTGTGCAGACTACCATGGACAGAAAAATGGCACTTAGTAATGACAGTATTGGAAGTTAGGTTAGGAAGTAGGTCAATGTCAAATCAATTTGAATAATAGTCTAGTCTACTAACACCAAGTAATGTTGACCATTCCACTCAAAGACATCTGTGGCTACTGTCAACCAAGGTAGTTCAGGAATCTGACTTAACTGAAGTGGTTTGTTCTGGTGATATGTCTTTGTACTATTACATAATGAACAAGATTAAAGTACTTTCTCAATATCTCTTGACATAGAAGGCCAAAATACTAGACCTCTCGCCCTACTTTTGGTAGAACCAGTTCCTGGGTGGTCACGATGTAAGTTCTTAATATACTCTGGTTGCAATGACTTTGGAACAATCACTTTAGGACCTTTCATGATGACACCATTGTCTGATTAAATCTCATCTCTGTATGGAAAATATGGTTGTACTTCTACTGGTAAACAAGACTGCTTTGAAAGCCATCCACGACTGATAAAGAGATTTAGCTTCTGGAGAATTGGATCTAAAGCTGTGTCAGTTCTGAGCTCATCAATATCTGTGGAAGAAAAAATTCTCATTTGCATGACCTCAAAATCAAGTTGCTCATTGTTATGCCGTTCTGTGTTTTTTCCTGGGCAAGCTGGATAACGTATCAGCAAGATAAAGAAGTTTATCTTGTAAACAAGAGTGAAATTGTACTTTTGTAATCTGAACATCTTACATTGCAGTCTAGTTGGAACTGTATGCATAGACGGATTTCTCAAAACAGTAACAGGCTTTCTCAAAATAGTAACAAGAGGTTGGTCAGTTTCGATCTGAATAGGTCAATCATAGATATAATCATGGAACTTCGAACATGCAAACACAATTGCCAAAAGCTCTTTCTCAGTCTGGGCATATTGCATCTTGGTCTGGGTAAGAGTTCTCAATGCACAGGCTACTGGTCTATCCTCTTGAAGAATGACTGCACTTACACCAAATTTAGAAGCATCACAGGATAGAGTAACTGGTTTGTCAACATCATAGTAGCTAAGAATTGGCGGGTTAGCAATTTTCTGTTTCATGACATCAAATGCACTTTGGTGCTGTTCTGACCATGACCAAATTACATCTTTGCATGTCAGCTCTCATAATGGTGCTGAAATTTGGCTTAAATATGCCATGAAAATGCTGTAGGGCTTGGACATTGTCTGGAGCTGGCATCTCGAGAAATGCTGTTTGCTTTGAAGGATCTGGTCGTAAGCTTGAACTGGTAAACAAGTGAGCAACATAAGTAACTTCTCGTACCCTGAATTTGCACTTCTGAGGATTCAGCTTAAGATTCACTTCACGTGCTCTTTCCAGAACTTTCTTGAGGTTTCTGTCATGTTCGACTTCACCATTGCCTCCTACTAAAATATCATCTACTATAATAGCACATGGATAGCCAGAAAAAATTTGCTCCATTGCATGCTGAAATTCTTCATTGGCAGAATTTATTCCTAATGCCATTCTCAAAAATCTGTACGTCCCAAATGGTGTACTGAATGCAGTTAACAATGAAGATTTTTGGTCAAGCAAAATTTGCCAGAATGAACTCTTTGCATCTAAGACAGAAAAAAACAGTGGCATTTGGCATGAAGATAGCAACCTCTTCGACTGCACGCATTGGATGGTGAGGCCTTTTTAATGCTTTGTTCAAACCTCTTGGATCAATACATATTCTGATATCGTCTGAGCTTTTCTTATGAGCTACCACCATGGAAGATACCCATTCAGTAGGTTCTTCTACTGGACAAATTACTCTTAGCTGCACCATTTTGTCTAGCTCGGCTTTGATTCTGCATAGCTACTGGAACTTTCCATGCTGGTCTGATAACTGGGCTGACTTCTGGGTCTAACTTCATAGAGTACACAACTGGTTGTTTGCCTAGTTTGTCTGCAAAAATATCAGCATACTCAGAAAATATTGTTTGGGCAAAATTTGAGCTGCTATCATGCAGGGTTACATGGTAGACTTCTTTGTTAAGTGAAAGCAGTTCCATTTTTAAACTGTCTGTGAGGCCTAATAATGACTGCACATGTCTCTTGAAAACAAAAAACTGCAAGTCATAACTGTTCCCAGAAGAATAACATAAAAGCACTACTGAGCCTTTTGTGTGAATCTCTTCACCACCATAAGCAACAAGTTTCACACACTTTGTCAAATAAAGTTGTTCTGTAGCTTTTACATTAGCAAACATTTATGCTAACATAACACTGCACTTTGAGCTCTATGGGACTCCTATTAATCCAAACAGTAGAAAAGATTTCATTCTTTGACCACATATCTACTGCATTGACTGTTTCACTAAGCACAGACACACCACCAACATAAAAAGTAGGGTTGCAGCTTTCTAATTGATGAACTTGCCTCTTGGAATGCTCTCTTTTAATAAAAGAATGACCTTATTTGATTTGCAAAACCTTTTGAAATGATTCCACTTATTGCAAGAATGACACTGCTAATCAAAAAGCTAAGCACTTTTCTCTTTTGGGCTGTTAATTTCCACTACATTTATGACAACTGGCAAAAAATTGATACTGCAGCTAACTTCGTTGGTTTACAGTTGGAAGTAACCATGAACTTTTTCTGCTTTACTGAGCATGCCTTGGAATTTGCTGGAAAGACTCAGGGTTTCCCTGGGACTGTTACAGGACCTGCAGTAGCTTCCATGTGCTGGGCCTTTTTCTTTTAACCATGTGCTGCATACTATCAACATGAGCTTTGTCACTGCTACTTCTGCAGCCATTCTCCTTTGTAAGCATACTTGTGTGCTTTTCTGTAAGCATGTATGGTGTACATTCATTTGTTTTAAATGAATTTGTGTGCATGATCATTTAATTGACTTTAAAAAACTAAAGACAATAGTCTGAACGGAACAAGATTTCGAAATGGTAATCTGGAAAACCAGATTCGACCATTTTCGAAATATAAACATCTCCAAATATCGTTATGCAGTGGGGCATGCCCCCTGCACTCCCCCATGTGGAGGGCTGTGCCACCCACATCCCCCCTACTTTAATATACAAACTCCAAGATTGCACTACAGTGAGGGAAAGGGTTAATTTTCCGATCCCCGCTATAGTGCGATCTGCACCTGAAATGCTGACTTCCAATGAACGAATGCAAATGTGCATTCGCTCATTGGAATTCGAACCATTGTCACTCGGCATTTCAGAAATCTGGAGGTTGTACTTTTGCACTTTGGTGCATCGTACAACCTCCTTTCACACAAATGAATGTTTACCGCTCGTATAGCTGGCACATCTCAATGGCCTTATTCAAAGTTAAATCACTATATCAAAGCAAAAACTTTTCACTGTGTCATTATTAATGTCATGCCCATGCACTGGCCCAGCAATCAAGGAGCCTCAATCGTCACCACTAACACCAGTGAAGGGCATCCATATAGGGAAAGGATAATAAATACACACACAGTAAGGTACAATTTCCCTTAAGAGCGCACAGGTTTCCAATCAGACTCCCCATTGGCATAGCTATAGGGTCCAGATCTCAGCCTAGTGGGCAAGCTAAAACCTCCAGTACCCTCTCTGTCCAACCAGTGCTTCGTGTCCTTGCCCAAGTAGCTGACACACACACACACTTTGAGATAAGAGTTTTATACAACCACACAGACACTCCTGGAGAAGGCTGGCACAGGTGCTCCAGCTGTGCCCCTTTTACCCAGACTATACTGTAGTACCAGCTGCCACCACCCACTAATATCAGCTACTCAAAGGCCCTTCTGAAAGGGTGTCCAATTATTACTGTGCAATATTATTATCCAAATGGTAAGTGTGACTGAACAGCCAAGGCTTATTAGAGTGACTTGGTACAGTATCACTATATACATGCAATGTACTCTAGAGCTTAAATTAACTCTGCATAAAACAGCCACAGTTGAAAGGTTTAAAAATATTTAATAATAAATAATAAAAACACAAGACAATACTTCTTACTACACAGTGCTAGTCAAGAGTTCAGATATCATAGAGAAATACTTAAAATAATACAGTAATAAAAGTTCTGACATCATAGAAAAACAAACTAGTCTAGTCTTCCTATTTCCTAGATATATCTAAGAGAAAACACAGTTCTAAATAACTTGCATATAGAAACAGGCAGTGCTAGTGATGTTGGATGTTCTCAAGACAAATGCTTAGAGCTCTCTGATTCTCTCTCTTTAAATTGATAACACAGAACTGATTCACATGACATAATTCTTCACACTTCTCTGGTGTTCCCAGGCTAACAGAAACTACATTTACATTTTTTACACCTGGTCAGAAAGCAGAACCACAAAGGACATTTATACATGCAAATTCTAGCCATTAACTCTGATCTTAAAACAATAGGCAGGATGCCTCCCTCTAGACATATCGGCTCCGAATTTTTACATGAAAGAATTGACTTTTCAGCTTTGTTACAGCAGAGTGTACTTTTGTTACATTTTTGCAGTTAAATATCCAATGCATTCTTTTCACATTTAAGAGAACAAGCCTGTGGCTTACATTAATATTTATGAATGACAGAATTATCTACAAAATTCTATCTGGCTAGGCTGGCAGCCTTCACCTATCTTCACACATCCCCGCCCCCCCCCCCCCGGAGAACTCAATCTAGTTTTTCAAGTAACCCTTAAGAAACGTTGCTTGAGACGGTTAGGTCTATCGGAGTATATCTTACCCCATTCCCTGTCTTGAGAGCCCATTTGTGTTGGCATTACTTATCTCACTGCGGTGCTGCACTGACATATCATATGCCTGCAACCCTAGGCTCCATCTTAGCAACTTAGCATTTTGCTGGGTGGCTCTGTGTAACAATGTTAGGGGGTGTGATCTGTCACTACAGTGAATTTTCTTCCATACAGATAAGGCTAAAGTTTCTGCAGTGCCCACATTATGGCTAGACATTCCTTTTCTACAGCTGCAAAGCATTCCTCCCTGGGTTGGAGCCTATGACTGAGATAAACCACTGTGTGCTCTTCTCTCACTGAAGAAATATGGCTAAGTACAGCCCCCATCCCATGGTTTGAAGCATCCACCTGCACAACAAATTCATTGCTGTAATCTGGACTGGCTAACACAGGGGGTCACCCCAAAGCTTCTTTAAGCTTCTGGAATGTCTGTTCACATGCTGTGGTCCACACTACCTTATCTGGTCTGTTCTTCCTTGTCAGGTCTGTGAGGGGAGCAGCTATGGTACTATAACTGGGGATGAACGTTTTGTAGTACCCTGCTGTCTCTAAGAATGCCCTCACCTGCTTCTTGGTCACCGGTGCAGGCCATGCCTGAATGGCTTCTACTTTGGCAGGTTCTGGACTGAACTTCCCACTTCCCACTCTATGTCCCAGGTAGTAGACCTCTGCCATACCCACCTGAAATTTGCTCGGCTTAATGGTCAACCCTGCCCTCTGTAGTCTTCCCAGCACCTCCCTGACATGCTGAAGGTGTTCTTGCCAGGAATGGCTGTAGATGGCAATATCACCTAGGTAAGCAAGGGCAAATCCTCCTGCTCCTGCTAGGATATGATCTACTACCAGCCTCTGGAAAGCTGCTGGGGCATTTTTCATCCCAAAGGGCGTCTTTGTGAACTCATACAAGCCAAAAGGAGTCACAAAGGCTGACCTCTCCCTAGCACTGGGACTTAAGGGTACCTGCCAGTAACCCTTGGTAAGATCAATGGTTGTAAGACACTTAGCCCCACCCAGCTGCTCTAGGGCCTCATCTGTCCTAGGCATAGGGTAAGCATCTGACTCTGTGTGACTATTTAATTTCCTCTAGTCCACACAGAATCTGGTGCTGCCATCCTTCTTTGGCACCAGCACCACTGGGAAGGCCCAGGGACTGTTGGACTCTTGAATTACCCCTAGTTCTAACATCTCCTCCCTCAGAGTCTGTTTGACTCTCTTAGGCACCCTATAAGGGGCCTGCCTAATAGGCCTTTGGGGTCCTGTATCCACCTGGTGCTGCACCAGGCAGGTGCACCCTGGTTTCCCAGTGAACATGTCCCCAAACTCCTGTAACACTGCTCGGATTTCTCGAACCTGGGTAGGAAATAGCTGCTGGGACATTGCTACCCCTTCCACTGAGGTGTCAGTCTGAGCCTCACTGAGGAGATCAATCACCAGATCTCCCTCAGACTCCTCCTGCAGTCCACTGCAAATGCTCAGCACAAGGGGCTCCCTATCATGGTAAGGTTTCATCATGTTAACATGGTACAATTTGGGCCCCTTGCCTCCTGCCTAGCAGTTACAACATGTAGTTAACATCACTTACCTTTCTTACCACCTTGTAGGGTCCCTCCCAAGCTGCTTGCAGCTTGTTGTGTCTGACAGGAATGAGAACCATTACCTGCTGCCCCACAGCGTATTGTCTAGCTCGAGCATTCCTGTCATATCACACCTTTTTTCTGTTGTTGGGCTTCTGCCAGGTTCTCCTGGCCCAAGCCCATGAGTTCCCTGGGCCTTGTCCTGAGGTTTAAGACATATGCCACAACAGACTCCTTGTGAGGTTCACACTCACCTTCCCACTCATCTCAAATTAAATCTAGAGGTCCCCTCACCCTATGCCTATACAGCAACTCAAAGGGTGAAAAACCTGTGGATTCCTGGAGAAGCTCTCTGTAAGCAAACAACAGATGGGGCAAATATTTTCCCACTCCCTCTTAAACTGGTATGCAAATGCCCATAGCATGGACTTGATTGTAGAGTTTAACCTCTCAACCAGACCATTAGTCTGGGGATGGTAGGGGTGGTCTTCATGTGCTTCACCCCACAGGACTTCCACAGACAAGCAAGCAGGTCTGACATGAAATTGGCCCCTCTGTCATTTAGTATTTCTTTTGGGAATCCTACCCTGCTGAAAATCTCTAACAAAGTATTTGCCACCTTTTCCGCCTCAATGGAGGACAGAGCCATTGCCTCAGGGTATCTTGTAGCATAATCTACTACCACTAGGATATACATTTTCCCTGTCAAACTTGGGGTACTCAGAGGCTCCAAAATATCAATAGCTACCCTTTGAAATGGCTCCTCAATCACAGGCAAAGGCATCAAAGGAGCTCTCACCTTGTCTGCTGCCTTGCCTACCTTTTGGCACTGCTCACAGGTCCTACATCACCCTGTTACATCTCCAGAAATTGCAGGATAATAGAAGTTCTGCATAATACATCTCTTTGTACGTTTTATGCCCATATGACCTGCACATATGACCTGCAAAGGGATATCATGGGCTATGGCTAGAAGCGCCAGGTGGTAGGCTCTAGGCACTACCAACTGCTGTATCATCTCACCTTCTAGCTCTCCCTCAGGGGTCCACTCTCTATACAGTAACCCTTTGTCTCAGTATACAGATTCCTCCTTCCCTTGAGAATCAGGTGCCTCTCTAGTTATCTGCCTCAGGCCTTGCAATGTAGGGTCTGAGAGCTGAGCCTGTCTCAGCTGTCTCTTTGTACCCCTTCCCAGCTCCCCTTCCACAGGAAGTCTGGCATCCTCTAACAGTGGTGCCTCACTGTCAGCCTGGGTACTACTACTCACCTCTACCTTGCAGTTACTCTGTCCAAGGGAACATCAGTACCCACAAGCAGCTGTGGCGCACCTTCAGTTTCACTGCTACAGAGTAGATCCCTCCCTGAAGTAACCACCTCACCAGTCCTGGCTGCAAGTATGCAGTCTGTCTGGGTCTCCCCCAGGCTACCAGACCCACATGCTTGTCTCCTAGCCTGACTGTGTGTAACGGCATAAGCACACAGTACTGCCTCATCCAAATTCATCCCTATCAGGACATCTGCAGAATGATAGTTCAGTACCCTTGTTGTCCCAAGAAAACCTACTATTTGCATTTTGTCTTTCCCACTTACTGACTCTCTCACCTTTTGTTCCCCACCTTACCTCCATGAACATCTGTATGCCACATGGCCCCACTGGTTGCATTCAAAATATTTAACCCTAGGTCCTGGATGTGTACCTGGACTAGTGGCATCCCCTGCTACTAGCATATTCTGTTGGGGCAGTCTGTGATGCCCACCATGGGTTCCTTTAGACCCATGAGCATTACTGGGGGCCCCTTTCCTGTGCAGGGATGCCCTGCTTGCTAGGTATATGTCTCCCTTCTTCCCCAACTCATCTGAAGTAGCACATTGTCTATTAGTTAAACAGATCCTCATGTCCTCAGGCAAAGTGCTAAGGGCTTGTTCCCCTCACCAAAAGGTCTGCCAGCCATTCAAAAGTAGTGACTTGACATCCACTCACCCACCTATGAAAATAAGTGCTTAGTTCAGTAACATATTCACACACACTTTCATCTGCCTTGTGTCTATGCTCATGAAACCTTTTTCCTATACGTTTCATGTGTTAGCTTAAAACATTCTAACAAGTGATTTTTAACAGCAGTATAATCAAAATATTTACAATCAGCAAGTTTAGACAACACAGTTACAGGTTTACCATGGAGTAAGGGGGTCAGGAACCATACCCAGAGCCTTTGGTCAACATTATACTGTTTACATACCCTCTCAAACATATGAATGAAACTATCAAAATTATCCCCCTCTTTAAATTGTGAAAGAAATTTACTGACCTTTTGTGCTACTGGGGTCCAGTTACTCCCTTCCCCATTACCTCCATGACTCTGGCGAACAGTCAGCATCTCCTTCTCATGCTGCCTCTGCCTCTCCTTTTGCTTAGCTTCCAGGCATAGCAGTTTCTCATTTTTCCCAGCCTGCAAACATCACAGTTTCTCATTGTCCTCACTCTCTAGAAGCCTCATTCTCTCAGCTGCTTCTAGTTCCAAGCGCCTGGCCTCCAACTCAAATCTCTTTAGCTCCAGATGGATTTTTAAGTCCTCTGCAAAAAGTTTGAGCTGTCCATTATCTAAGTGTGGTACATCTCCACTGCCACTCTGATCGTCCTCCTGGTTGTTATTTTCAGATGCAGCTGTGACCAAAGGTCTGCCTTAGTCAGGTTTCCATGCACCAGTCCCCGTGCCTGGCACATCTCATCCAGCTGGCTCCTTGTCAGCTTTCCGTACTATTTTGCTGACATGCTGCCTGCTCTCCTTGACTAACTAAGCTAACAAAAAAATAAAACAATTGTGATCTGAACTATTCACTGTGTGGCTGATTTAGAGTACAAAACCTCTTCAGTGATCATTGTACACAAGCTACAGGAATTCACTCTACCCACACCACTACAAGCCAATTAGTATTTGCCGACCAATTAATATGTGGTGCGGATATCCGACCACGGCCAAACAATTGATATGTGATACCCGTGCACTGGCCCAGCAATCAAGGAGCCTCAATCTTCACCACTAACACCAGTGAGGGGTGTCCATATAGGGAAAGGATACTACATGCACACACAGTAAGGTACAATTTCCCTTAAGAGCACACAAAGATCACAGTCAGTCTGGGGCTGGTTTCTCCATTTCTCTCCAGGTCCCCAATCAGACTCCCCACTGGCACAGCTATAGGGTCCAGATCTCAGCCTAGTGGGCAAGCTAAAACCTCCAGCCCCCTTTCTGTCCAACCAATGCTTTGTGCCCTTGCCCAAGTCGCTGACACACCCACACACACTTTGAGAAAAGAGTTTTATACAACCACACAGACACTCCTGGGGAAGGCTGGCACAGGTGCTCCAGCTGTGTCCCTTTTACCCAGACTGTACGGTAGTAGCAGCTGCCACCACCCACTAATATCAGCTACTCAAAGGCCCCTCTGAAAGGGTGTCCAATTATTACTGTGCAATATTATTATCCAAAAGGCTTATTAGAGTGACTTAGTACACTATATACATGCAATATACTCTGGAGCTAAAATTAACTCTACATAAAACAGCCACAGTTGAAAGGTTTAAAATGTTTAATAATAAATAATAAAAACACAAGGCAATACTTCTTACTACACAGTGCAAGTCAAGAGTTCAGAGATCACAGAGAAATACTTAAAATAATACAGTAGCAAAAGTTCTGACATCACAGAAAAACACTAGTCTAATCTTTCTATTTCCTAGCTATATCTAAGAGAAAACACAGTTCTAAATAACTTACATATAGAAACAGGCAGTGCTGGTGATGTTGGATGTTCTCAAGACAAATGCTCAGAGCTCTCTGACTCTTTCTCTTTAAATTGATAACACAGAGTTGCTTCACACTATATCATTCTTCACACTTCTCTGGTGTTCCCAGGCTAACAGAAATTGCATTTACATTCTTTACACCTGGTCAGAAACCAGAACAATAAAGGACATTTATACATGCAAATTCTAGTCATTAACTCTGGTCTTAAAACAATAGGCAGGATGCCTCCCTCTAGACATATCGGCTACAAATTTTGACATCAAAGAATTGACTTATCAGCTTTGTTACAAAAGAGTGCACTGTTGTTACATTTTTTGCAGTTCAATATCCGATGCAGTCTTTTTATATTTAAGAGAAAAAGCCAGAGGCTTACATTAATATTTACAAATGACAGAATTATCTACAAAATTCTATCTGGCTAGGCTGGCAAACTTCAGCTATCTTCACAATAAATACCACACACAAGCCTGTCTTTTATCAACTCATCTCTCAAATCACCAAATCTGCACATTTTAGCCTTGTTTCTGAAGTCAATAATATATGCTGCAAAAGTTTCACCAGGCTTTTGATTCCTTGTGTAAAATAAGTGCCTTTCCATTGTAATGTTTGTTTGGGGGTTACCCATTTCTCTAAATTTATGTTTTAAGCATTCAGGGTCTTCCCTTGTTTCAGCTGGTACCACTATATGGCAGTCTTCCCCCTCCCATGCAAACACAGCAAGAGCATACTCAAATGAATGCTCTCTTTCAATGGCCTCTGAACCAGCTAGATTAAGCAGAAGAAATGCTTTTGTATGTGCATCTTTGTCAGAAAAAGCAGCATGTAAGAAAATATCATATTCCTGCTCAAACACTCTCCAATTTTCTGCAATATTGTGATCAAACAAGTCTGAGAAATCTTTCTGCCAGGCCCACAGATTATAGTAAAACAATGCAAATTGGCCCCTTGTAATTATGTACAAACATTCATACACACCAGGTACTTGTAATAATATTCAAAAGCACAAAAAATCTTCAAAAGACTGTACTCTGCGAAATATGCTTTGAAACAACATACTTTGCAAAATATTCTTTGAAATAACTTTACTTTGTGAAACAACTGCACTGTAATACTGCACACACTTCAGATATTTTGAATAGCTTTAGCTAATATGAAAACGTAGCACATAGTGAAAAAATGTAATTGTTTTCCTTGTTTTATACATTTTTTGCTATTCGGATATTGTTTCAAATGTTTTCATAATTATTTTGAATATTTTTATCAGTATGTTGCAGTATTGGATATTTTGTTTAATAAGAAATTTGTTTTGAGCATTTTGAGTGCTGCATTTAGTGAAAGAAATCATTTAAGTGAGTTTTAGTACCTGGAATTTGTTTCTGAACTATTTTGTGAGTCGTTTGAGATAGGGATGATCCAGTCCTGTATATTCCATCAATTTTAACCAGTTACCTCAAGGCTGTAAATCTGGATCCCATTCTGACACCATGTCACTCTTCTTATGTGCATTAAGAAGTTGAGGCTTAGGTGTTTGTTTAAGTAGTTTATTGTGTACAAATATATCAGGATGGATGGCAGGAACATTAAACTTAAATGAACCATCTAACTGACTGACTACATACTTGCATGCTCTCACTCTGGCTGATCACTCAAAATGGCATTCTTGCTTGCACGTGCTCAGTACTTATATGCACGTGCTAGCTCACTGGAAAGCTTCATAATGGTATATCACTCACACTGATCTATAATCAGCACTTGACTTAGGTGGTCTATAAACTCCAACTATTGTTATATGTTCCAGGAATAGCAAGGATGGTCAAACACCAAAAAAATAGAAACAGCCGACTACTGTATCTCCAGGCTCGAACAGAACAGCAAAAATACTCCACAGCAAATGCAGTCACATAAAATCCACTGTTTAATACAAAACGAAAAGTCCACACCAAATTACAAATACGAATAGAGAACAGGAACATACAGGTTAAGCGCTTTCATCTGTCCACAACAGACTTCCTCAGAACCTTTGATAATTATAATAAACTACAATTTATAGCATCATTTGGCGCCAAAAATCAATTGATCAATTAAATATGTTAAACAGCTTAATACAATACAAAACAAATGCAAAATAATAATAAAAAGAAATAAAGAATAACGAATAAAAAATGTTGCATTCAATAAATATATGTTTTAAAATATTTAACTATTAATATATATACACATATGTATAAAATTATATAAAAATATATATTTATTGAATAATGATAATGTATATATAATGCCCAACTAGACTACTAATAAGATATACAACTCAAAAAATTATTTATGTCTGTAAAAATTACACAAGAGATTTGTAATATGTTGTTATGTATTGTATATTGATATGTATACTAACACATGGGGTTAAAAATACATGAGGTTAAAAATAGTCAACTAGACTGAATAGTGGACCGAATATAAGCCCTAACTTCATGAAAAATTATTATTAAAAGCCCTAACTTCATGAAAAATTATATCAAATTATATCATGACCCCAGGATAAGGAAAGGCTTCAAACTAATATACTCATTGAGTCCAGGGTACGTAGTGGCGTCATAACAAATTTGCCACTTACTTTCCATGGACCCTAAATGTGCTTTCCAATTGCCACTACCTACTGACCTGTCTACTTGATCTATAATAGCAAACCTAAACGTGTGTTCTATACCTTTCTCATTGACATGTTTACTGAGAGCATTCTTAACGTCTCCTTTACTAATTTTGTATACATGTTCATAGATCCGTGTTTTTAACTTTCTCTCAGTTTTGTCTATATAATATGCTGAACAGTGTGTACACGTAGCTAAATAAACAACTCCTGACATAATACCGCCTTCTAATTTTTTGTTAGAAAATCTGTTACAGTAAAAACGTTTATACCCTGACAAAACTGGTTTCCAGTCATTGTTCTTTAACCATGTTTCACAAAAAATAACATCAATCTTTTGCAAACATAGCAAATTTTCCAATAAAACTTTATTAATGCTCATAGCATTAACAGCCATTAGAGATGCATTAAATGTTGCTATCTGTGAATTGTTAAGTTTTTGAACTGGCAAAAATCCTGCCTTGTGTTTGTCAAATACTGCAAAATATCTGCTGCAAAAATTCTCTTCCCTGATCTTGACAAATGCATGCCATCCTGTCTGAACATGTGTGCCCAAAATTAGGCTTGGATGCTCTACACATTTCTATTTTTTAAAATGGGACTTTTTTATGTAGACATTTATACGAAAAATCTTTTCATTCATGGTGATCTGACTCTTCTTTCTATATGTGATTTGTGAAAAACAAGTCCTACCACCAGTGTAAGCTATACTATCTAAGAGGGCTGTAAGTTCCCTTCTAACAGTCAGAGAGTCCTTGTGGATGAGATAATTTACACCGACATGAATAAAAACAGATCCATACTTTCTTACATTGAGGCATTCTAATCCTCACATCCTCTATTTTTGCTCCTGGCAAGCACAACACTATTCGATGTTTATTATCTTCTCTGCAAATTTAAGTATTAGTTCCTCTAATAATTGAATCTCCAATTGCAAGAATAATTTTTCTGACCCAATGTGAAAACTCTTTAACTCCTAATTCAGTAATATCCGCTCCATCAATTGTTACAAAGGAATGATCTTCATCACAATTAGTCTTATTAATCCCACTGTTTTCATTGCTTATTACATTTGCAAGCATACAATTCTCATCCAGCTGGCTTTGAACATCCACAGCTTCAGCCATGTTGCCAAAGTCTATCTTTCTCCTCTTTTCTCTTAAGTAATGTTCTTTAATCCTTCCATATTCAGTTTTGATTTCTTCCTTTTCACCTGACCTTTGCCTTTTTTTCTGCTTTCTCTTTTGGAAACATGCTGCCTTTTTCCGTACACTGATGGTTTTCTGATAGAAAAATGTTATCATTCTCTGTAATCTATGTTAAATAACAAAGCAGTGCCCATTTTACTATGTACTTCTCTTTTACTTTAAAGACATTTATCAGTTTCTTTTTTTCCTTGTTATTTGTTGTGAACTTCCTCCTTTCTTTCATTTTTTATTTTCTTCTAAACACACTGAATCCTCAGATTGCTGAATACTTGTGTACAGAATTCCAAAGTTGTCAGGGGCATCATCTTGTTTTCATACGGGCTGAGTGAAATTTACAGAAAATAGACACATCCTTTTCTAAATTTGTCCTATTTGTTCTTTGTCTAACATAATTTATCTTACCAATCGAGTCATTAATATATATAATACAGTTCTCCAAGTCATGCTAATTGCACAAGTGCAATCACCATCATTAAGTCTAGATTTACTACTAATAATGATAAACAAATCATCCAACTTTTGACACGAGGAACACAGATCACCCGTGTTATCAGGTGTTACCTTTAACTATACACAGCATTTATTACACCGTACAAGATATTGTCCTGAATATCCACTGTGATGAGTATATAATTTTGAGAGGCTTCCATTGATCTTAAACAATCCAAACATTCCAGGAATCTTTCAGAACTGGTTTATAATTACTCAGGATGCATTTTCATTTCTATTTAATATAGACCCTAAAGGGTTCAGTTTTAGCTATGTTTGCTGAAATAACTGGCCTTATAGGTATAGTATTTTTATGTATTTTGGATATCCTGAAAATATAATGAATTATGTGACTTTTTACCCATACAAAATCATATGTGATCTCAGAAATGATCTGACTGACATATAAATCATATAACATTGTATCAGGTTTCGTATATGCTATGTTCACCTTGTTCTAGGATATAATACCATTTGAACTCTACAGAACTGAACCTGTGATCACCATTCTATCCCCTTTATCAGCCCTCACAATCTGTATATGTTTGGCATCAGACATTTCTTTTAATACATTCCATTATTCTTTACTCAAACTATAAAATGTTTTTTTTTTACTTTATTCTACAATTCAAATGTACATCCTTTTCAACTCATTGATAATGCGAAGAGTGGGGCAGTTACATGTATTTCTTCTATGTATTCCCCTGTTAAAATGACCATCACCTAATAACACTGATTAATTTTTCTTACATATAACTTGAATTCAGTTAAAACATGCAAGATATTGCATGCTGAGCCAGAATGAAAATAAATCTCATGTTTAACAAACTTTGAATTGTATCAGTTATTTCTATGCTCCTGAAGTTATAAATGTCAAAGTTATTGCTAAAATAATTCTTTATAAAGTTGTTTGCTACTTTGTTAGGGAAATACTGTTACCATATGTAATCAACAGTCCATTGTTCTCTGTCTGGCAGAACTGTCTCTTGTTCATGGAATAAGTTGGTCGCTGCTGTCTCTATTGCACTAAGCACTCAGATCTTCTCAGCTGTGGGGATTCTAAAAAATCTTGCCTAGACCCAGATGGTTCAAAATTGTACAATTGCCCAGGGTGTCAAGTGAACCACTTACATTAACAGGCTGTTCTTCTGACAAAATGTATTTACTGGCATTAACGTCCTATTTCCCCTTCATTGCTGGCATACTGTTGGCCAACTGAAATGTTGCCCTTGAGAAGAGGATATGCCATATTACCAGCATATTTCAACCTGTCTCTTTCCAATGTCTTTGATTTTCATCCTTTTGACATTCATAACATGTTACTCTAACTTAATGAAAAATGAAATTATATTCCATCTTATGCTGAGGAAAAATTAAGTTCTGACTGATAC